>NW_025959860.1:324349-373785 GCF_023159225.1 Perognathus longimembris pacificus | reverse complement strand
AATGTAGTCGACCAGTTGCCTGCCCTTCCTTCCATTATCCGTCACCGAGACAAACTGAACAAAGTTCTGAGGTCGACCCTTGTAAAGATAAGGATTCAGGTCTGTCTGCTGTTTACCTTTGCTCCTGCGCGCACTGCCCCTTCTCTCCACATTTATGTGTTTGTTTGTTTGTCTATCTAATCTTTTCGGTTTTTATTTCTAATGAGGTCGACCAGTTGTCTATTTATTATTTTTTTTACTACGCATCAAGCTGCGCTGCTTGTCTTTGCTCCCGTGTGCTCGCGCACTCTCGCCTTTTCCACTTATTTTTATTTTTGATTTATTTTTGATTTATTTTGTCAATTTAAAAAAAAATACGCATCGTGCTGTGCTGTTTGTGTTTGCTTGCGTGCATTCGCGCCGCTCCTCGCTTTCTCCACTTTACAATTTTTTGTTATTATTTATCTATTCCTGAGAGTTTATCTTATATTTTATTTGTTTATTTAAATGAAGTCGACCAATTTCCTGCCCTTCCTTCCATTATCCGTCACCGAGACAAACTGAACAAAGTTCTGAGGTCGACCTTGTAAAGATAAGGATTCAGGTCTGTCTGCTGCCTTTACCTTTGCTCCTGCGCGCACTGCCCTTCCTCCTCCACATTTATGTGTTTGTTTGTTTGTCTATCTAATCTTTTGGGTTTTTATTTCTAATGAGGTCGACCAGTTGTCTATTTATTATTTTTTTTACTACGCATCAAGCTGCGCTGCTTGTCTTTGCTCCTGTGTGCTCGCGCACTCTCGCCCTTTCCAGTTATTGTTTTTTTTTATTTATTTTGTCAATATAAAAAAAATACGCATCGTGCTGTGCTGTTTGTGTTTGCTTGAGTGCATTCGCGCGCTCTCGCTTTCTCCACTTTACAATTTTTTTGTTATTATTTATCTATTCCTGAGAGTTTATCTTATTTTTTATTTGTTTATTTAAATGAAGTCGACCAGTTGCCTGCACTTCCTTCCATTATCCGTCACCGAGACAAACTGAACAAAGTTCTGAGGTCGACCTTGTAAAGATAAGTATTCAGGTCTGTCTGCTTTTTACCTTTGCTCTTGCGCGCACTGCCCATCCCTCCACATTTATGTGTTTGTTTGTTTGTCTATCTAATCTTTTGAGTTTTTATTTCTAATGAGGTCGACCAGTTGTCTATTTATTATTTTTTTTACTACGCATCAAGCTGCGCTGCTTGTCTTTGCTCCTGTGTGCTCGCGCACTCTCGCCTTTTCCACTTATTTTTATTTTTGATTTATTTTTGATTTATTTTGTCAATTTAAAAAAAATACGCATCGTGCTGTGCTGTTTGTGTGTGCTTGAGTGCATTCGCGCGCTCTCGCTTTCTCCACTTAACAATTTTTTTTGTTATTATTTATCTATTCCTGAGAGTTTATCTTATTTTTTATTTGTTTATTTAAATGAAGTCGACCAGTTGCCTACCCTTCCTTCCATTATCCGTCACCGAGACAAACTGAACAAAGTTCTGAGGTCGACCTTGTAAAGATAAGGATTCAGGTCTGTCTGCTGTTTACCTTTGCTCCTGCGGGCACTGCCCTTCTCAACACATTTATGTGTTTGTTTGTTTGTCTATCTAATCTTTTGGGTTTTTATTTCTAATGAGGTCGACCAGTTGTCTATTTATTATTTTTTTTACTACGCATCAAGCTGCGCTGCTTGTCTTTGCTCCTGTGTGCTCGCGCACTCTCGCCTTTTCCACTTATTGTTATTTTTGATTTATTTTTGATTTATTTTGTCAATATAAGAAAAATACGCATCGTGCTGTGCTGTTTGTGTTTGCTTGAGTGCATTCGCGCGCTCTCGCTTTCTCCACTTTACAATTTTTTTGTTATTATTTATCTATTCCTGAGAGTTTATCTTATTTTTTATTTGTTTATTTAAATGAAGTCGACCAGTTGCCTGCCCTTCCTTCCATTATCCGTCACCGAGACCAACTGAACAAAGTTCTGAGGTCGACCTTGTAAAGATAAGGATTCAGGTCTGTCTGCTGTTTACCTTTGCTCCTGCGCACTGCCCATCTCTGCACATTTATGTGTTTGTTTGTTTGTCTATCTAATCTTTTGGGTTTTTATTTCTAATGAGGTCGACCAGTTGTCTATTTATTATTTTTTTTACTACGCATCAAGCTGCGCTGCTTGTCTTTGCTCCTGTGTGCTCGCGCACTCTCCGCCTTTTCCAGTAATTTTTATTTTTGATTTATTTGTGATTTATTTTGTCATTTTTAAAAAAAAAATACGCATCGTGCTGTGCTGTTTGTGTTTGCTTGAGTGCATTCGCGCGCTCTCGCTTTCTCCACTTTACAATTTTTTGTTATTATTTATCTATTCCTGAGAGTTTATCTTATATTTTATTTGTTTATTTAAATGAAGTCGACCAATTTCCTGCCCTTCCTTCCATTATCCGTCACCGAGACAAACTGAACAAAGTTCTGAGGTCGACCTTGTAAAGATAAGGATTCAGGTCTGTCTGCTGCCTTTACCTTTGCTCCTGTGCGCACTGCCCTTCTCTCCACATTTATGTGTTTGTTTGTTTGTCTATCTAATCTTTTGGGTTTTTATTTCTAATGAGGTCGACCCAGTTGTCTATTTATTATTTTTTTTACTACGCATCAAGCTGCGCTGCTTGTCTTTGCTCCTGTGTGCTCGCGCACTCTCGCCTTTTCCAGTTATTGTTATTTTTGATTTATTTTGTCAATATAAAAAAAAATACGCATCGTGCTGTGCTGTTTGTGTTTGCTTGAGTGCATTCGCGCGCTCTCGCTTTCTCCACTTTACAATTTTTTTGTTATTATTTATCTATTCCTGAGAGTTTATCTTATTTTTTATTTGTTTATTTAAATGAAGTCGACCAGTTGCCTGCACTTCCTTCCATTATCCGTCCACCGAGACAAACTGAACAAAGTTCTGAGGTCGACCTTGTAAAGATAAGTATTCAGGTCTGTCTGCTTTTTACCTTTGCTCTTGCGCGCACTGCCCATCTCTCCACATTTATGTGTTTGTTTGTTTGTCTATCTAATCTTTTGGGTTTTTATTTCTAATGAGGTCGACCAGTTGTCTATTTATTATTTTTTTACTACGCATCAAGCTGCGCTGCTTGTCTTTGCTCCTGTGTGCTCGCGCACTCTCGCCTTTTCCACTTATTTTTATCTTTGATTTATTTTTTATTTATTTTGTCAATTTAAAAAAATACGCATCGTGCTGTGCAGTTTGTGTGTGCTTGAGTGCATTCGCGCGCTCATCGCTTTCTCCACTTCACAATTTTTTTGTTATTATTTATCTATTCCTGAGAGTTTATCTCATTTTTTATTTGTTTATTTAAATGAAGTCGACCAGTTGCCTACTCTTCCTTCCATTATCCGTCACCGAGACAAACTGAACAAAGTTCTGAGGTCGACCTTGTAAAGATAAGGATTCAGGTCTGTCTGCTGTTTACCTTTGCTCCTGCGCGCACTGCCCTTCTCAACACATTTATGTGTTTGTTTGTTTGTCTATCTAATCTTTTGGGTTTTTATTTCTAATGAGGTCGACCAGTTGTCTATTTATTATTTTTTTTACTACGCATCAACATGCGCTGCTTGTCTTTGCTCCTGTGTGCTCGCGCACTCTCGCCTTTTCCACTTATTTTATTTTTGATTTATTTATGATTTATTTTGTCAATTTAAAAAAAAATACGCATCGTGCTGTGCTGTTTGTGTTTGCTTGAGTTGCATTCGCGCGCTCTCGCTTTCTCCACTTTACAATTTTTTGTTATTATTTATCTATTCCTGAGAGTTTAACTTATATTTTATTTGTTTATTTAAATGAAGTCGACCAGTTTCCTGCCCTTCCTTCCATTATCCTTCACCGAGACAAACTGAACAAAGTTCTGAGGTCGACCTTGTAAAGATAAGGATTCAGGTCTGTCTGCTGTTTACCTTTGCTCCTGCGGGCACTGCCCTTCTCAACACATTTATGTGTTTGTTTGTTTGTCTATCTAATCTTTTGGGTTTTTATTTCTAATGAGGTCGACCAGTTGTCTATTTATTATTTTTTTTACTACGCATCAAGCTGCGCTGCTTGTCTTTGCTCCTGTGTGCTCGCGCACTCTCGCCTTTTCCACTTATTGTTATTTTTGATTTATTTTTGATTTATTTTGTCAATATAAAAAAAATACGCATCGTGCTGTGCTGTTTGTGTTTGCTTGAGTGCATTCGCGCGCTCTCGCTTTCTCCACTTTACAATTTTTTTGTTATTATTTATCTATTCCTGAGAGTTTATCTTATTTTTTATTTGTTTATTTAAAGAAGTCGAACAGTTGCCTGCCCTTCCTTCCATTATCCGTCACCGAGACAAACTGAACAAAGTTCTGAGGTCGACTTTGTAAAGATAAGGATTCAGGTCTGTCTGCTGTTTACCTTTGCTCCTGCGCGCACTGCCCTTCTCTCCACATTTATGTGTTTGTTTTTTTGTCTCTCTAATCTTTTGGGTTTTTATTTCTAATGAGGTCGACCAGTTGTCTATTTATTATTTTTTTTACTACGCATCAAGCTGCGCTGCTTGTCTTTGCTCCTGTGTGCTCGCGCACTCTCGCCTTTTCCACTTATTTTTATTTTTGATTTATTTTGTCAATTTAAAAAAAAAATACGCATCGTGCTGTGCTGTTTGTGTTTGCTTGAGTGCATTCCCGGGCTCTCGCTTTCGCCACTTTACAATTTTTTGTTATTATTTATCTATTCCTGAGAGTTTATCTTATTTTTTATTTGTTTATTTAAATGAAGTCGACCAGTTGCCTGCCCTTCCTTCCATTATCCGTCACCGAGAAAAACTGAACAAAGTTCTGAGGTCGACCTTGTAAAGATAAGTATTCAGGTCTGTCTGCTGTTTACCTTTGCTCCTGCGCGCACTGCCCATCTCTGCACATTTATGTGTTTGTTTGTTTGTCTATCTAATCTTTTGGGTTTTTATTTCTAATGAGGTCGACCAGTTGTCTATTTATTATTTTTTTTTACTACGCATCAAGCTGCGCTGCTTGTCTTTGCTCCTGTGTGCTCGCGCACCTCTCGCCTTTTCCACTTATTTTTATTTTTGATTTATTTTTGATTTATTTTGTCAATTTAAAAAAAAATACGCATCGTGCTGTGCTGTTTGTGTTTGCTTGAGTGCATTCGCGCGCTCTCGCTTTCTCCACTTTACAATTTTTTTGTTATTATTTATCTATTCCTGAGAGTTTATCTTATTTTTTTATTTGTTTATTTAAATGAAGTCGACCAGTTGCCTGCCCTTCCTTCCATTATCCGTCACCGAGACAAACTGAACAAAGTTCTGAGGTCGACCTTGTAAAGATAAGGATTCAGGTCTGTCTGCTGTTTACCTTTGCTCCTGCGCGCACTGCCCTTCTCTCCACATTTATGTGTTTGTTTGTTTGTCTATCTAATCTTTTGGGTTTTTATTTCTAATGAGGTCGACCAGTTGTCTATTTATTATTTTTTTTACTACGCATCAAGCTGCGCTGCTTGTCTTTGCTCCTGTGTGCTCGCGCACTCTCGCCTTTTCCACTTATTTTTATTTTTGATTTATTTTTGATTTATTTTGTCAATTTAAAAAAAAATACGCATCGTGCTGTGCTGTTTGTGTTTGCTTGAGTGCATTCGCGCGCTCCTCGCTTTCTCCACTTTACAAATTTTGTTATTATTTATCTATTCCTGAGAGTTTATCTTATATTTTATTGTTTATTTAAATGAAGTCGGCCAATTTCCTGCCCTTCCTTCCATTATCCGTCACCGAGACAAACTGAACAAAGTTCTGAGGTCGACCTTGTAAAGATAAGGATTCAGGTCTGTCTGCTGTTTACCTTTGCTCCTGCGCGCACTGCCCTTCTCTCCACATTTATGTGTTTGTTTTTTTGTCTATCTAATCTTTTGGGTTTTTATTTCTAATGAGGTCGACCAGTTGTCTATTTATTATTTTTTTTACTACGCATCAAGCTGCGCTGCTTGTCTTTGCTCCTGTGTGCTCGCGCACTCTCGCCTTTTCCACTTATTTTTATTTTTGATTTATTTTGTCAATTTAAAAAAAAATACGCATCGTGCTGTGCTGTTTGTGTTTGCTTGAGTGCATTCGCGCGCTCTCGCTTTCTCCACTTTACAATTTTTTTGTTATTATTTATCTATTCCTGAGAGTTTATCTTATTTTTTATTTGTTTATTTAAAGAAGTCGACCAGTTGCCTGCCCTTCCTTCCATTATCCGTCACCGAGACAAACTGAACAAAGTTCTGAGGTCGACCTTGTAAAGATAAGGATTCAGGTCTGTCTGATGTTTACCTTTGCTCCTGCGCGCACTGCCCTTCTCTCCACATTTATGTGTTTGTTTGTTTGTCTATCTAATCTTTTGGGTTTTATTCTAATGAGGTCGACCAGTTGTCTATTTATTATTTTTTTTACTACGCATCAAGCTGCGCTGCTTGTCTTTGCTCCTGTGTGCTCGCGCACCTCTCGCCTTTTCCACTTATTTTTATTTTTGATTTATTTTGTCAATATAAAAAAATACGCATCGTGCTGTGCCGTTTGTGTTTGCTTGAGTGCATTCGTGCGCTCTCCGCTTTCTCCACTTTACAATTTTTGGATATTATTTATCTATTCCTGAGAGTTTATCTTATTTTTTATTTGTTTATTTAAATGAAGTCGACCAGTTGCCTGCCCTTCCTTCCATTATCCGTCACCGAGGCAAACTGAACAAAGTTCTGAGGTCGACCTTGTAAAGATAAGGATTCAGGTCTGTCTGCTGTTTACCTTTGCTCCTGCGCGCACTGCCCTTCTCTCCACATTTATGTGTTTGTTTGTTTGTCTATCTAATCTTTTGGGTTTTATTTCTAATGTGGTCGACCTGTTGTCTATTTATTATTTTTTTTACTACGCATCAAGCTGCGCTGCTTGTCTTTGCTCCTGTGTGCTCGCGCACTCTCGCCTTTTCCACTTATTTTTATTTTTGATTTATTTTTGATTTATTTTGTCAATTTAAAAAAAATACGCATCGTGCTGTGCTGTTTGTGTTTGCTTGAGTGCTTTCGCGCGCTCTCGCTTTGTGCACTTTACAATTTTTTTGTTATTATTTATCTATTCCTGAGAGTTTATCTTATTTTTATTTGTTTATTTAAATGAAGTCGACCAGTTGCCTGCCCTTCCTTCCATTATCCGTCACCGAGACAAACTGAACAAAGTTCTGAGGTCGACCTTGTAAAGATAAGGATTCAGGTCTGTCTGCTGTTTACCTTTGCTCCTGCGCGCACTGCCATTCTCTCACATTTATGTGTTTGTTTGTTTGTCTATCCAATCTTTTGGGTTTTTATTTCTAATGAGGTCGACCAGTTGTCTATTTATTATTTTTTTTACTACGCATCAAGCTGCGCTGCTTGTCTTTGCTCCTGTGTGCTCGCGCACTCTCGCCTTTTCCACTTATTGTTATTTTTGATTTATTTTTGATTTATTTTGTCAATTTTTTTAAAAACATACGCATCGTGCTGTGCTGTTTGTGTTTGCTTGAGTGCATTCGCGCGCTCTCGCTTTCTCCACTTTACAATTTTTTTGTTATTATTTATCTATTCCTGAGAGTTTATCTTATTTTTTATTTGTTTATTTAAATGAAGTCGACCAGTTGCCTGCCCTTCCTTCCATTATCCGTCACCGAGACAAACTGAACAAAGTTCTGAGGTCGAACTTGTAAAGATAAGGATTCAGGTCTGTCTGCTGTTTACATTTGCTCCTGCGCGCACTGCCCTTCTCTCCACATTTATGTGTTTGTTTGTTTGTCTATCTAATCTTTTGGGTTTTTACTTCTAATGAGGTCGACCAGTTGTCTATTTATTATTTTTTTTTACTACGCATCAAGCTGCGCTGCGTGTCTTTGCTCCTGTGTGCTCGCGCACTCTCGCCTTTTCCACTTATTGTTATTTTTGATTTATTTTGTCAATATAAAAAAAAATACGCATCGTGCTGTGCTGTTCGTGTTTGCTTGAGTGCATTCGCCGCGCTCTCGCTTTCTGCACTTTACAATTTTTTTGTTATTATTTATCTATTCCTGAGAGTTTATCTTATTTTTTATTTGTTTATTTAAATGAAGTCGACCAGTTGCCTGTCCTTCCTTCCATTATCCGTCACCGAGACAAACTGAACAAAGTTCTGAGGTCGACCTTGTAAAGATAAGGATTCAGGTCTGTCTGCTGTTAACCTTTGCTCCTGCGCGCACTGCCCTTCTCTCCACATTTATGTGTTTGTTTGTTTGTCTATCTAATCTTTTGGGTTTTTATTTCTAATGAGGTCGACCAGTTGTCTATTTATTATTTTTTTTACTACGCATCAAGCTGCGCTGCTTGTCTTTGTTCCTGTGTGCTCGCGCACTCTCGCCTTTTCCACTTATTGTTATTTTTGATTTATTTTTGATTTATTTTGTCAATATAAAAAAAATACGCCTCGTGCTGTGCTGTTTGTGTTTGCTTGAGTGCATTCGCGCGCTCTCGCTTTGTGCACTTTACAATTTTTTTGTTATTATTTTTCTATTCCTGAGAGTTTATCTTATTTTTTATTTGTTTATTTAAATGAAGTCGACCAGTTTCCTCCCTTCCTTCCATTATCCGTCACCGAGACAAACTGAACAAGGTTCTGAGGTCGACCTTGTAAAGATAAGGATTCAGGTCTGTCTGCTGTTTACCTTTGCTCCTGCGCGCACTGCCCTTCTCTCCACATTTATGTGTTTGTTTGTTTGTCTATCTAATCTTTTGGGTTTTTATTTCTAATGAGGACGACCAGTTGTCTATTTATTATTTTTTTTACTACGCATCAAGCTGCGCTGCTTGTCTTTGCTCCTGTGTGCTCGCGCACTCTCGCCTTTTCCACTTATTTTTATTTTCGATTTATTTTGTCAATTTAAAAAAAAAATTCGCATCGTGCTGTGCTGTTTGTGTTTGCTTGAGTGCATTTGCGCGCTCTCGCTTTCTCCACTTTAAAATTTTTTTGTTATTATTTATCTATTCCTGAGAGATTATCTTATTTTTTATTTGTTTATTTAAATGAAGTCGACCAGTTGCCTGCCCTTCCTTCCATTATCCGTCACCGAGAAAAACTGAACAAAGTTCTGAGGTCGACCTTGTAAAGATAAGTATTCAGGTCTGTCTGCTGTTTACCTTTGCTCCTGCGCGCACTGCCCATCTCTGCACATTTATGTGTTTGTTTGTTTGTCTATCTAATCTTTTGGGTTTTTATTTCTAATGAGGTCGACCAGTTGTCTATTTATTATTTTTTTTACTACGCATCAAGCTGCGCTGCTTGTCTTTGCTCCTGTGTGCTCGCGCACTCTCGCCTTTTCCACTTATTTTTATTTTGATTTATTTTTGATTTATTTTGTCAATTTAAAAAAAAATACGCATCGTGCTGTGCTGTTTGTGTTTGCTTGAGTGCATTCGCGCGCTCTCGCTTTCTCCACTTTACAATTTTTTTTGTTATTATTTATCTATTCCTGAGAGTTTATCTTATTTTTTATTTGTTTATTTAAATGTAGTCGACCAGTTGCCTGCCCTTCCTTCCATTATCCGTCACCGAGACAAACTGAACAAAGTTCTGAGGTCGACCTTGTAAAGATAAGTATTCAGGTCTGTCTGCTGTTTACCTTTGCTCCTGCGCGCACTGCCCTTCTCTCCACATTTATGTGTTTGTTTGTTTGTCTATCTAATCTTTTCGGTTTTTATTTCTAATGAGGTCGACCAGTTGTCTATTTATTATTTTTTTTACTACGCATCAAGCTGCGCTGCTTGTCTTTGCTCCCGTGTGCTCGCGCACTCTCGCCTTTTCCACTTATTTTTATTTTTGATTTATTTTTTGATTTATTTTGTCAATTTAAAAAAAAAATACGCATCGTGCTGTGCTGTTTGTGTTTGCTTGCGTGCATTCGCGCGCTCTCGCTTCTCTCCACTTTACAATTTTTTGTTATTATTTATCTATTCCTGAGAGTTTATCTTATATTTTATTTGTTTATTTAAATGAAGTCGACCAATTTCCTGCCCTTCCTTCCATTATCCGTCACCGAGACAAACTGAACAAAGTTCTGAGGTCGACCTTGTAAAGATAAGGATTCAGGTCTGTCTGCTGCCTTTACCTTTGCTCCTGCGCGCACTGCCCTTCTCTCCACATTTATGTGTTTGTTTGTTTGTCTATCTAATCTTTTGGGTTTTTATTTCTAATGAGGTCGACCAGTTGTCTATTTATTATTTTTTTTACTACGCATCAAGCTGCGCTGCTTGTCTTTGCTCCTGTGTGCTCGCGCACTCTCGCCCTTTCCAGTTATTGTTATTTTTTATTTATTTTGTCAATATAAAAAAAATACGCATCGTGCTGTGCTGTTTGTGTTTGCTTGAGTGCATTCGCGCGCATCTCGCTTTCTCCACTTTACAATTTTTTTTGTTATTATTTATCTATTCCTGAGAGTTTATCTTATTTTTTTATTTGTTTATTTAAATGAAGTCGACCAGTTGCCTGCACTTCCTTCCATTATCCGTCACCGAGACAAACTGAACAAAGTTCTGAGGTCGACCTTGTAAAGATAAGTATTCAGGTCTGTCTGCTTTTTACCTTTGCTCTTGCGCGCACTGCCCATCCCTCCACATTTATGTGTTTGTTTGTTTGTCTATCTAATCTTTTGAGTTTTTATTTCTAATGAGGTCGACCAGTTGTCTATTTATTATTTTTTTTACTACGCATCAAGCTGCGCTGCTTGTCTTTGCTCCTGTGTGCTCGCGCACTCTCGCCTTTTCCACTTATTTTTATTTTTGATTTATTTTTGATTTATTTTGTCAATTTAAAAAAAATACGCATCGTGCTGTGCTGTTTGTGTGTGCTTGAGTGCATTCGCGCGCTCTCGCTTTCTCCACTTAACAATTTTTTTGTTATTATTTATCTATTCCTGAGAGTTTATCTTATTTTTTATTTGTTTATTTAAATGAAGTCGACCAGTTGCCTACCCTTCCTTCCATTATCCGTCACCGAGACAAACTGAACAAAGTTCTGAGGTCGACCTTGTAAAGATAAGGATTCAGGTCTGTCTGCTGTTTACCTTTGCTCCTGCGGGCACTGCCCTTCTCAACACATTTATGTGTTTGTTTGTTTGTCTATCTAATCTTTTGGGTTTTTATTTCTAATGAGGTCGACCAGTTGTCTATTTATTATTTTTTTTACTACGCATCAAGCTGCGCTGCTTGTCTTTGCTCCTGTGTGCTCGCGCACTCTCGCCTTTTCCACTTATTGTTATTTTTGATTTATTTTTGATTTATTTTGTCAATGTAAGAAAAATACGCATCGTGCTGTGCTGTTTGTGTTTGCTTGAGTGCATTCGCGCGCTCTCGCTTTCTCCACTTTACAATTTTTTTGTTATTATTTATCTATTCCTGAGAGTTTATCTTATTTTTTATTTGTTTATTTAAATGAAGTCGACCAGTTGCCTGCCCTTCCTTCCATTATCCGTCACCGAGACCAACTGAACAAAGTTCTGAGGTCGACCTTGTAAAGATAAGGATTCAGGTCTGTCTGCTGTTTACCTTTGCTCCTGCGCGCACTGCCCATCTCTGCACATTTATGTGTTTGTTTGTTTGTCTATCTAATCTTTTGGGTTTTTATTTCTAATGAGGTCGACCAGTTGTCTATTTATTATTTTTTTTACTACGCATCAAGCTGCGCTGCTTGTCTTTGCTCCTGTGTGCTCGCGCACTCTCGCCTTTTCCAGTAATTTTTATTTTTGATTTATTTGTGATTTATTTTGTCATTTTAAAAAAAAAAATACGCATCGTGCTGTGCTGTTTGTGTTTGCTTGAGTGCATTCGCGCGCTCTCGCTTTCTCCACTTTACAATTTTTTGTTATTATTTATCTATTCCTGAGAGTTTATCTTATATTTTATTTGTTTATTTAAATGAAGTCGACCAATTTCCTGCCCTTCCTTCCATTATCCGTCACCGAGACAAACTGAACAAAGTTCTGAGGTCGACCTTGTAAAGATAAGGATTCAGGTCTGTCTGCTGCCTTTACCTTTGCTCCTGTGCGCACTGCCCTTCTCTCCACATTTATGTGTTTGTTTGTTTGTCTATCTAATCTTTTGGGTTTTTATTTCTAATGAGGTCGACCAGTTGTCTATTTATTATTTTTTTTACTACGCATCAAGCTGCGCTGCTTGTCTTTGCTCCTGTGTGCTCGCGCACTCTCGCCTTTTCCAGTTATTGTTATTTTTGATTTATTTTGTCAATATAAAAAAAATACGCATCGTGCTGTGCTGTTTGTGTTTGCTTGAGTGCATTCGCGCGCTCTCGCTTTCTCCACTTTACAATTTTTTTTGTTATTATTTATCTATTCCTGAGAGTTTATCTTATTTTTTATTTGTTTATTTAAATGAAGTCGACCAGTTGCCTGCACTTCCTTCCATTATCCGTCACCGAGACAAACTGAACAAAGTTCTGAGGTCGACCTTGTAAAGATAAGTATTCAGGTCTGTCTGCTTTTTACCTTTGCTCTTGCGCGCACTGCCCATCTCTCCACATTTATGTGTTTGTTTGTTTGTCTATCTAATCTTTTGGGTTTTTATTTCTAATGAGGTCGACCAGTTGTCTATTTATTATTTTTTTACTACGCATCAAGCTGCGCTGCTTGTCTTTGCTCCTGTGTGCTCGCGCACTCTCGCCTTTTCCACTTATTTTTATTTTTGATTTATTTTTGATTTATTTTGTCAATTTAAAAAAATACGCATCGTGCTGTGCAGTTTGTGTGTGCTTGAGTGCATTCGCGCGCTCTCGCTTTCTCCACTTCACAATTTTTTTGTTATTATTTATCTATTCCTGAGAGTTTATCTCATTTTTTATTTGTTTATTTAAATGAAGTCGACCAGTTGCCTACTCTTCCTTCCATTATCCGTCACCGAGACAAACTGAACAAAGTTCTGAGGTCGACCTTGTAAAGATAAGGATTCAGGTCTGTCTGCTGTTTACCTTTGCTCCTGCGCGCACTGCCCTTCTCAACACATTTATGTGTTTGTTTGTTTGTCTATCTAATCTTTTGGGTTTTTATTTCTAATGAGGTCGACCAGTTGTCTATTTATTATTTTTTTTACTACGCATCAACATGCGCTGCTTGTCTTTGCTCCTGTGTGCTCGCGCACTCTCGCCTTTTCCACTTATTTTTATTTTTGATTTATTTATGATTTATTTTGTCAATTTAAAAAAAAATACGCATCGTGCTGTGCTGTTTGTGTTTGCTTGAGTGCATTCGCGCGCTCTCGCTTTCTCCACTTTACAATTTTTTGTTATTATTTATCTATTCCTGAGAGTTTAACTTATATTTTATTTGTTTATTTAAATGAAGTCGACCAGTTTCCTGCCCTTCCTTCCATTATCCTTCACCGAGACAAACTGAACAAAGTTCTGAGGTCGACCTTGTAAAGATAAGGATTCAGGTCTGTCTGCTGTTTACCTTTGCTCCTGCGGGCACTGCCCTTCTCAACACATTTATGTGTTTGTTTGTTTGTCTATCTAATCTTTTGGGTTTTTATTTCTAATGAGGTCGACCAGTTGTCTATTTATTATTTTTTTTACTACGCATCAAGCTGCGCTGCTTGTCTTTGCTCCTGTGTGCTCCCGCACTCTCGCCTTTTCCACTTATTGTTATTTTTGATTTATTTTTGATTTATTTTGTCAATATAAAAAAAATACGCATCGTGCTGTGCTGTTTGTGTTTGCTTGAGTGCATTCGCGCGCTCTCGCTTTCTCCACTTTACAATTTTTTTGTTATTATTTATCTATTCCTGAGAGTTTATCTTATTTTTTATTTGTTTATTTAAATGAAGTCGACCAGTTGCCTGCCCTTCCTTCCATTATCCGTCACCGAGACCAACTGAACAAAGTTCTGAGGTCGACCTTGTAAAGATAAGGATTCAGGTCTGTCTGCTGTTTACCTTTGCTCCTGCGCGCACTGCCCATCTCTGCACATTTATGTGTTTGTTTGTTTGTCTATCTAATCTTTTGGGTTTTTATTTCTAATGAGGTCGACCAGTTGTCTATTTATTATTTTTTTTACTACGCATCAAGCTGCGCTGCTTGTCTTTGCTCCTGTGTACTCGCGCACTCTCGCCTTTTCCAGTAATTTTTATTTTTGATTTATTTGTGATTTATTTTGTCATTTTTAAAAAAAAAATACGCATCGTGCTGTGCTGTTTGTGTTTGCTTGAGTGCATTCGCGCGCTCTCGCTTTCTCCACTTTACAATTTTTTTGTTATTATTTATCTATTCCTGAGAGTTTATCTTATATTTTATTTGTTTATTTAAAGAAGTCGACCAGTTGCCTGCCCTTCCTTCCATTATCCGTCACCGAGACAAACTGAACAAAGTTCTGAGGTCGACCTTGTAAAGATAAGGATTCAGGTCTGTCTGATGTTTACCTTTGCTCCTGCGCGCACTGCCCTTCTCTCCACATTTATGTGTTTGTTTGTTTGTCTATTTAATCTTTTGGGTTTTTATTTCTAATGAGGTCGACCAGTTGTCTATTTATTATTTTTTTTACTATGCATCAAGCTGCGCTGCTTGTCTTTGCTCCTGTGTGCTCGCGCACTCTCGCCTTTTCCACTTATTTTTATTTTTGATTTATTTTTTATTTATTTTGTCAATTAAAAAAAAATACGCATCGTGCTGTGCTGTTTGTGTTTGCTTGAGTGCATTCGCGCGCTCTCGCTTTCTCCACTTTACAATTTTTTTGTTATTATTTATCTATTCCTGAGAATTTATCTTATTTTTTATTTGTTTATTTAAAGAAGTCGACAAGTTGCCTGCCCTTCCTTCCATTATCCGTCACCGAGACAAACTGAACAAAGTTCTGAGGTCGACCTTGTAAAGATAAGGATTAAGGTCTGTCTGCTGTTTACCTTTGCTCCTGCGCGCACTGCCCTTGTCTCCACATTTATGTGTTTGTTTGTTTGTCTATCTAATCTTTTGGGTTTTTATTTCTAATGAGGTCGACCAGTTGTCTATTTATTATTTTTTTTACAACGCATCAAGCTGCGCTGCTTGTCTTTGCTCCTTTGTGCTCGCGCACTCTCGCCTTTTCCAGTAATTTTTATTTTTGATTTATTTTTGATTTATTTTGTCAATTTTAAAAAAAAAATACGCATCGTGCTGTGCTGTTTGTGTTTGCTTGAGTGCATTCGCGCGCTCTCGCTTTCTCCACTTTACAATTTTTTTGTTATTATTTATCTATTCCTGAGAATTTATCTTATTTTTTATTTGTTTATTTAAAGAAGTCGACAAGTTGCCTGCCCTTCCTTCCATTATCCGTCAACGAGACAAACTGAACAAAGTTCTGAGGTCGACCTTGTAAAGATAAGGATTCAGGTCTGTCTGATGTTTACCTTTGCTCCTGCGCGCACTGCCCTTGTCTCCACATTTATGTGTTTGTTTGTTTGTCTATCTAATCTTTTGGGTTTTTATTTCTAATGAGGTTGACCAGTTGCATATTTATTATTTTTTTTACTACGCATCAAGCTGCGCTGCTTGTCTTTGCTCCTCTGTGCTCGCGAACTCTCGCCTTTTCCACTTATTTTTATTTTTGATTTATTTTGTCTATTTTAAAAAAAAATACGCATCGTGCTGTGCGGTTTGTGTTTGCTTGAGTGCATTCCCGCGCTCTCGCTTTCTCCACTTTACAATTTTTTGTTATTATTTATCTATTCCTGAGAGTTTATCTTATTTATTATTTGTTTATTTAAATGAAGTCGACCAGTTGCCTGCCCTTCCTTCCATTATCCGTCACCGAGACAAACTGAACAAAGTTCTGAGGTCGACCTTGTAAAGATAAGGATTCAGGTCTGTCTGCTGTTTAACTTTGCTCCTGCGCGCACTGCCCTTCTCTCCACATTTATGTGTTTGTTTGTTTGTCTATCTAATCTTTTGGGTTTTTATTTCTAATGAGGTCGACCAGTTGTCTATTTATTATTTTTTTTACTACGCATCAAGCTGCGCTGCTTGTCTTTGCTCCTGTGTGCTCGTGCACTCTCGCCTTTTCCACTTATTTTTATTTTTGATTTATTTTTTATTTATTTTGTCAATTAAAAAAAAATACGCATCGTGCTGTGCTGTTTGTGTTTGCTTGAGTGCATTCGCGCGCTCTCGCTTTCTCCACTTTACAATTTTTTTGTTATTATTTATCTATTCTTGAGAGTTTATCTTACTTTTTATTTGTTTATTTAAATGAAGTCGACCAGTTGCCTGCCCTTCCTTCCATTATCCGTCACCGAGACAAACTGAACAAAGTTCTGAGGTCGACCTTGTAAAGATAAGGATTCAGGTCTGTCTGCTGTTTACCTTTGCTCCTGCGCGCACTGCCCTTCTCTCCACATTTATGTGTTTGTTTGTTTGTCTATCTAATCTTTTGAGTTTTAATTTCTAATGAGGTCGACCAGTTGTCTATTTATTATTTTTTTTACTACGCATCAAGCTGCGATGCTTGTCTTTGCTCCTGTGTGCTCGCGCACTCTCGCCTTTTCCACTTATTTTTATTTTTGATTTATTTTTGATTTATTTTGTCAATTTTAAAAAAAAATACGCATCGTGCTGTGCTGTTTGTGTTTGCTTGAGTGCATTCGCGCGCTCTCGCTTTCTCCACTTTACAATTTTTTTGTTATTATTTATCTATTCCTGAGAGTTTATCTCATTTTTTATTTGTTTATTTAAATGAAGTCGACCAGTTGCCTGCCCTTCCTTCCATTATCCGTCACCGAGACAAACTGAACAAAGTTCTGAGGTCGACCTTGTAAAGATAAGGATTCAGGTCTGTCTGCTGTTTACCTTTGCTCCTGCGCGCACTGCCCTTCTCTCCACATTTATGTGTTTGTTTGTTTGTCTATCTAATCTTTTGGGTTTTTATTTCTAATGAGGTCGACCAGTTGTCTATTTATTATTTTTTTTACTACGCATCAAGCTGCGCTGCTTGTCTTTGTTCCTGTGTGCTCGCGCACTCTCTCCTTTTACACTTATTTTTATTTTTGATTTATTTTTGATTTATTTTGTCAATTTTTTAAAAAAAATACGCATCATGATGTGCTGTTTGTGTTTGCTTGAGTGCATTCGCGCGCTCTCGCTTTCTCCACTTTCCAATTTTTTTGTTATTATTTATCTATTCCTGAGAATTTATGTTATTTTTTATTTGTTTATTTAAAGAAGTCGACCAGTTGCCTGCCCTTCCTTCCATTATCCGTCACCGAGACAAACTGAACAAAGTTCTGAGGTCGACCTTGTAAAGATAAGGATTCAGGTCTGTCTGCTGTTTACCTTTGCTCCTGTGCGCACTGCCCTTCTCTCCACATTTATGTGTTTGTTTGTTTGTCTATCTAATCTTTTGGGTTTTTATTTCTAATGAGGTCGACCAGTTGTCTATTTATTATTTTTTTTACTACGCATCAAGCTGCGCTGCTTGTCTTTGCTCCTGTGTGCTCGCGCACTCTCGCCTTTTCCACTTATTTTTATTTTTGATTTATTTTTGATTTATTTTGTCAATTTTAAAAAAAAATACGCATCGTGCTGTGCTATTTGTGTTTGCTTGAGTGCATTTGCGAGCTCTCGCTTTCTCTACTTTACAATTTTTTTGTTATTATTTATCTATTCCTGAGAGTTTATCTTTTTTATTTGTTTATTTAATTGAAGTCGACCAGTTGCCTGCCCTTCCTTCCATTATCCGTCACCGAGAGAAACTGAACAAAGTTCTGAGGTCGACCTTGTAAAGATAAGGATTCAGGTCTGTCTGCTGTTTACCTTTGCTCCTGCGCGCACTGCCCTTCTCTCCACATTTATGTGTTTGTTTGTTTGTCTATCTAATCTTTTGGGTTTTTATTTCTAATGAGGTCGACCAGTTGTCTATTTATTATTTTTTTTACTACGCATCAAGCTGCGCTGCTTGTCTTTGTTCCTGTGTGCTCGCGCACTCTCGCCTTTTCCACTTATTGTTATTTTTGATTTATTTTTGATTTATTTTGTCAATATAAAAAAAATACGCATCGTGCTGTGCTGTTTGTGTTTGCTTGAGTGCATTCGCGCGCTCTCGCTTTGTGCACTTTACAATTTTTTTGTTATTATTTTTCTATTCCTGAGAGTTTATCTTATTTTTTATTTGTTTATTTAAATGAAGTCGACCAGTTTCCTCCCTTCCTTCCATTATCCGTCACCGAGACAAACTGAACAAGGTTCTGAGGTCGACCTTGTAAAGATAAGGATTCAGGTCTGTCTGCTGTTTACCTTTGCTCCTGCGCGCACTGCCCTTCTCTCCACATTTATGTGTTTGTTTGTTTGTCTATCTAATCTTTTGGGTTTTTATTTCTAATGAGGACGAACAGTTGTCTATTTATTATTTTTTTTACTACGCATCAAGCTGCGCTGCTTGTCTTTGCTCCTGTGTGCTCGCGCACTCTCGCCTTTTCCACTTATTTTTATTTTTGATTTATTTTGTCAATTTAAAAAAAAAATTCGCATCGTGCTGTGCTGTTTGTGTTTGCTTGAGTGCATTTGCGCGCTCTCGCTTTCTCCACTTTAAAATTTTTTTGTTATTATTTATCTATTCCTGAGAGATTATCTTATTTTTTATTTGTTTATTTAAATGAAGTCGACCAGTTGCCTGCCCTTCCTTCCATTATCCGTCACCGAGAAAAACTGAACAAAGTTCTGAGGTCGACCTTGTAAAGATAAGTATTCAGGTCTGTCTGCTGTTTACCTTTGCTCCTGCGCGCACTGCCCATCTCTGCACATTTATGTGTTTGTTTGTTTGTCTATCTAATCTTTTGGGTTTTTATTTCTAATGAGGTCGACCAGTTGTCTATTTATTATTTTTTTTTACTACGCATCAAGCTGCGCTGCTTGTCTTTGCTCCTGTGTGCTCGCGCACTCTCGCCTTTTCCACTTATTTTTATTTTTGATTTATTTTTGATTTATTTTGTCAATTTAAAAAAAAATACGCATCGTGCTGTGCTGTTTGTGTTTGCTTGAGTGCATTCGCGCGCTCTCGCTTTCTCCACTTTACAATTTTTTTGTTATTATTTATCTATTCCTGAGAGTTTATCTTATTTTTTATTTGTTTATTTAAATGTAGTCGACCAGTTGCCTGCCCTTCCTTCCATTATCCGTCACCGAGACAAACTGAACAAAGTTCTGAGGTCGACCTTGTAAAGATAAGGATTCAGGTCTGTCTGCTGTTTACCTTTGCTCCTGCGCGCACTGCCCTTCTCTCCACATTTATGTGTTTGTTTGTTTGTCTATCTAATCTTTTCGGTTTTTATTTCTAATGAGGTCGACCAGTTGTCTATTTATTATTTTTTTTACTACGCATCAAGCTGCGCTGCTTGTCTTTGCTCCTGTGTGCTCGCGCACTCTCGCCTTTTCCACTTATTTTTATTTTTGATTTATTTTTGATTTATTTTGTCAATTTAAAAAAAAATACGCATCGTGCTGTGCTGTTTGTGTTTGCTTGAGTGCATTCGCGCGCTCTCGCTTTCTCCACTTTACAAATTTTGTTATTATTTATCTATTCCTGAGAGTTTATCTTATATTTTATTTGTTTATTTAAATGAAGTCGGCCAATTTCCTGCCCTTCCTTCCATTATCCGTCACCGAGACAAACTGAACAAAGTTCTGAGGTCGACCTTGTAAAGATAAGGATTCAGGTCTGTCTGCTGTTTACCTTTGCTCCTGCGCGCACTGCCCTTCTCTCCACATTTATGTGTTTGTTTTTTTGTCTATCTAATCTTTTGGGTTTTTATTTCTAATGAGGTCGACCAGTTGTCTATTTATTATTTTTTTTACTACGCATCAAGCTGCGCTGCTTGTCTTTGCTCCTGTGTGCTCGCGCACTCTCGCCTTTTCCACTTATTTTTATTTTTGATTTATTTTGTCAATTTAAAAAAAAATACGCATCGTGCTGTGCTGTTTGTGTTTGCTTGAGTGCATTCGCGCGCTCTCGCTTTCTCCACTTTACAATTTTTTTGTTATTATTTATCTATTCCTGAGAGTTTATCTTATTTTTTATTTGTTTATTTAAAGAAGTCGACCAGTTGCCTGCCCTTCCTTCCATTATCCGTCACCGAGACAAACTGAACAAAGTTCTGAGGTCGACCTTGTAAAGATAAGGATTCAGGTCTGTCTGATGTTTACCTTTGCTCCTGCGCGCACTGCCCTTCTCTCCACATTTATGTGTTTGTTTGTTTGTCTATCTAATCTTTTGGGTTTTTATTTCTAATGAGGTCGACCAGTTGTCTATTTATTATTTTTTTTACTACGCATCAAGCTGCGCTGCTTGTCTTTGCTCCTGTGTGCTCGCGCACTCTCGCCTTTTCCACTTATTTTTATTTTTGATTTATTTTGTCAATATAAAAAAAATACGCATCGTGCTGTGCCGTTTGTGTTTGCTTGAGTGCATTCGTGCGCTCTCGCTTTCTCCACTTTACAATTTTTTGGATATTATTTATCTATTCCTGAGAGTTTATCTTATTTTTTATTTGTTTATTTAAATGAAGTCGACCAGTTGCCTGCCCTTCCTTCCATTATCCGTCACCGAGGCAAACTGAACAAAGTTCTGAGGTCGACCTTGTAAAGATAAGGATTCAGGTCTGTCTGCTGTTTACCTTTGCTCCTGCGCGCACTGCCCTTCTCTCCACATTTATGTGTTTGTTTGTTTGTCTATCTAATCTTTTGGGTTTTTATTTCTAATGTGGTCGACCTGTTGTCTATTTATTATTTTTTTTACTACGCATCAAGCTGCGCTGCTTGTCTTTGCTCCTGTGTGCTCGCGCACTCTCGCCTTTTCCACTTATTTTTATTTTTGATTTATTTTTGATTTATTTTGTCAATTTAAAAAAAATACGCATCGTGCTGTGCTGTTTGTGTTTGCTTGAGTGCTTTCGCGCGCTCTCGCTTTGTGCACTTTACAATTTTTTTGTTATTATTTATCTATTCCTGAGAGTTTATCTTATTTTTTATTTGTTTATTTAAATGAAGTCGACCAGTTGCCTGCCCTTCCTTCCATTATCCGTCACCGAGACAAACTGAACAAAGTTCTGAGGTCGACCTTGTAAAGATAAGGATTCAGGTCTGTCTGCTGTTTACCTTTGCTCCTGCGCGCACTGCCATTCTCTCAACATTTATGTGTTTGTTTGTTTGTCTATCCAATCTTTTGGGTTTTTATTTCTAATGAGGTCGACCAGTTGTCTATTTATTATTTTTTTTTACTACGCATCAAGCTGCGCTGCTTGTCTTTGCTCCTGTGTGCTCGCGCACTCTCGCCTTTTCCACTTATTGTTATTTTTGATTTATTTTTGATTTATTTTGTCAATTTTTTTAAAAACATACGCATCGTGCTGTGCTGTTTGTGTTTGCTTGAGTGCATTCGCGCGCTCTCGCTTTCTCCACTTTACAATTTTTTTGTTATTATTTATCTATTCCTGAGAGTTTATCTTATTTTTTATTTGTTTATTTAAATGAAGTCGACCAGTTGCCTGCCCTTCCTTCCATTATCCGTCACCGAGACAAACTGAACAAAGTTCTGAGGTCGAACTTGTAAAGATAAGGATTCAGGTCTGTCTGCTGTTTACATTTGCTCCTGCGCGCACTGCCCTTCTCTCCACATTTATGTGTTTGTTTGTTTGTCTATCTAATCTTTTGGGTTTTTACTTCTAATGAGGTCGACCAGTTGTCTATTTATTATTTTTTTTTACTACGCATCAAGCTGCGCTGCGTGTCTTTGCTCCTGTGTGCTCGCGCACTCTCGCCTTTTCCACTTATTGTTATTTTTGATTTATTTTGTCAATATAAAAAAAAATACGCATCGTGCTGTGCTGTTCGTGTTTGCTTGAGTGCATTCGCGCGCTCTCGCTTTCTGCACTTTACAATTTTTTTGTTATTATTTATCTATTCCTGAGAGTTTATCTTATTTTTTATTTGTTTATTTAAATGAAGTCGACCAGTTGCCTGTCCTTCCTTCCATTATCCGTCACCGAGACAAACTGAACAAAGTTCTGAGGTCGACCTTGTAAAGATAAGGATTCAGGTCTGTCTGCTGTTAACCTTTGCTCCTGCGCGCACTGCCCTTCTCTCCACATTTATGTGTTTGTTTGTTTGTCTATCTAATCTTTTGGGTTTTTATTTCTAATGAGGTCGACCAGTTGTCTATTTATTATTTTTTTTACTACGCATCAAGCTGCGCTGCTTGTCTTTGTTCCTGTGTGCTCGCGCACTCTCGCCTTTTCCACTTATTGTTATTTTTGATTTATTTTTGATTTATTTTGTCAATATAAAAAAAATACGCCTCGTGCTGTGCTGTTTGTGTTTGCTTGAGTGCATTCGCGCGCTCTCGCTTTGTGCACTTTACAATTTTTTTGTTATTATTTTTCTATTCCTGAGAGTTTATCTTATTTTTTATTTGTTTATTTAAATGAAGTCGACCAGTTTCCTCCCTTCCTTCCATTATCCGTCACCGAGACAAACTGAACAAGGTTCTGAGGTCGACCTTGTAAAGATAAGGATTCAGGTCTGTCTGCTGTTTACCTTTGCTCCTGCGCGCACTGCCCTTCTCTCCACATTTATGTGTTTGTTTGTTTGTCTATCTAATCTTTTGGGTTTTTATTTCTAATGAGGACGACCAGTTGTCTATTTATTATTTTTTTTACTACGCATCAAGCTGCGCTGCTTGTCTTTGCTCCTGTGTGCTCGCGCACTCTCGCCTTTTCCACTTATTTTTATTTTCGATTTATTTTGTCAATTTAAAAAAAAAATTCGCATCGTGCTGTGCTGTTTGTGTTTGCTTGAGTGCATTTGCGCGCTCTCGCTTTCTCCACTTTAAAATTTTTTTGTTATTATTTATCTATTCCTGAGAGATTATCTTATTTTTTATTTGTTTATTTAAATGAAGTCGACCAGTTGCCTGCCCTTCCTTCCATTATCCGTCACCGAGAAAAACTGAACAAAGTTCTGAGGTCGACCTTGTAAAGATAAGTATTCAGGTCTGTCTGCTGTTTACCTTTGCTCCTGCGCGCACTGCCCATCTCTGCACATTTATGTGTTTGTTTGTTTGTCTATCTAATCTTTTGGGTTTTTATTTCTAATGAGGTCGACCAGTTGTCTATTTATTATTTTTTTTTACTACGCATCAAGCTGCGCTGCTTGTCTTTGCTCCTGTGTGCTCGCGCACTCTCGCCTTTTCCACTTATTTTTATTTTTGATTTATTTTTGATTTATTTTGTCAATTTAAAAAAAAATACGCATCGTGCTGTGCTGTTTGTGTTTGCTTGAGTGCATTCGCGCGCTCTCGCTTTCTCCACTTTACAATTTTTTTGTTATTATTTATCTATTCCTGAGAGTTTATCTTATTTTTTATTTGTTTATTTAAATGTAGTCGACCAGTTGCCTGCCCTTCCTTCCATTATCCGTCACCGAGACAAACTGAACAAAGTTCTGAGGTCGACCTTGTAAAGATAAGTATTCAGGTCTGTCTGCTGTTTACCTTTGCTCCTGCGCGCACTGCCCTTCTCTCCACATTTATGTGTTTGTTTGTTTGTCTATCTAATCTTTTCGGTTTTTATTTCTAATGAGGTCGACCAGTTGTCTATTTATTATTTTTTTTACTACGCATCAAGCTGCGCTGCTTGTCTTTGCTCCCGTGTGCTCGCGCACTCTCGCCTTTTCCACTTATTTTTATTTTTGATTTATTTTTGATTTATTTTGTCAATTTAAAAAAAAATACGCATCGTGCTGTGCTGTTTGTGTTTGCTTGCGTGCATTCGCGCGCTCTCGCTTTCTCCACTTTACAATTTTTTGTTATTATTTATCTATTCCTGAGAGTTTATCTTATATTTTATTTGTTTATTTAAATGAAGTCGACCAATTTCCTGCCCTTCCTTCCATTATCCGTCACCGAGACAAACTGAACAAAGTTCTGAGGTCGACCTTGTAAAGATAAGGATTCAGGTCTGTCTGCTGCCTTTACCTTTGCTCCTGCGCGCACTGCCCTTCTCTCCACATTTATGTGTTTGTTTGTTTGTCTATCTAATCTTTTGGGTTTTTATTTCTAATGAGGTCGACCAGTTGTCTATTTATTATTTTTTTTACTACGCATCAAGCTGCGCTGCTTGTCTTTGCTCCTGTGTGCTCGCGCACTCTCGCCCTTTCCAGTTATTGTTATTTTTTATTTATTTTGTCAATATAAAAAAAATACGCATCGTGCTGTGCTGTTTGTGTTTGCTTGAGTGCATTCGCGCGCTCTCGCTTTCTCCACTTTACAATTTTTTTGTTATTATTTATCTATTCCTGAGAGTTTATCTTATTTTTTATTTGTTTATTTAAATGAAGTCGACCAGTTGCCTGCACTTCCTTCCATTATCCGTCACCGAGACAAACTGAACAAAGTTCTGAGGTCGACCTTGTAAAGATAAGTATTCAGGTCTGTCTGCTTTTTACCTTTGCTCTTGCGCGCACTGCCCATCCCTCCACATTTATGTGTTTGTTTGTTTGTCTATCTAATCTTTTGAGTTTTTATTTCTAATGAGGTCGACCAGTTGTCTATTTATTATTTTTTTTACTACGCATCAAGCTGCGCTGCTTGTCTTTGCTCCTGTGTGCTCGCGCACTCTCGCCTTTTCCACTTATTTTTATTTTTGATTTATTTTTGATTTATTTTGTCAATTTAAAAAAAATACGCATCGTGCTGTGCTGTTTGTGTGTGCTTGAGTGCATTCGCGCGCTCTCGCTTTCTCCACTTAACAATTTTTTTGTTATTATTTATCTATTCCTGAGAGTTTATCTTATTTTTTATTTGTTTATTTAAATGAAGTCGACCAGTTGCCTACCCTTCCTTCCATTATCCGTCACCGAGACAAACTGAACAAAGTTCTGAGGTCGACCTTGTAAAGATAAGGATTCAGGTCTGTCTGCTGTTTACCTTTGCTCCTGCGGGCACTGCCCTTCTCAACACATTTATGTGTTTGTTTGTTTGTCTATCTAATCTTTTGGGTTTTTATTTCTAATGAGGTCGACCAGTTGTCTATTTATTATTTTTTTTACTACGCATCAAGCTGCGCTGCTTGTCTTTGCTCCTGTGTGCTCGCGCACTCTCGCCTTTTCCACTTATTGTTATTTTTGATTTATTTTTGATTTATTTTGTCAATGTAAGAAAAATACGCATCGTGCTGTGCTGTTTGTGTTTGCTTGAGTGCATTCGCGCGCTCTCGCTTTCTCCACTTTACAATTTTTTTGTTATTATTTATCTATTCCTGAGAGTTTATCTTATTTTTTATTTGTTTATTTAAATGAAGTCGACCAGTTGCCTGCCCTTCCTTCCATTATCCGTCACCGAGACCAACTGAACAAAGTTCTGAGGTCGACCTTGTAAAGATAAGGATTCAGGTCTGTCTGCTGTTTACCTTTGCTCCTGCGCGCACTGCCCATCTCTGCACATTTATGTGTTTGTTTGTTTGTCTATCTAATCTTTTGGGTTTTTATTTCTAATGAGGTCGACCAGTTGTCTATTTATTATTTTTTTTACTACGCATCAAGCTGCGCTGCTTGTCTTTGCTCCTGTGTGCTCGCGCACTCTCGCCTTTTCCAGTAATTTTTATTTTTGATTTATTTGTGATTTATTTTGTCATTTTTAAAAAAAAAATACGCATCGTGCTGTGCTGTTTGTGTTTGCTTGAGTGCATTCGCGCGCTCTCGCTTTCTCCACTTTACAATTTTTTGTTATTATTTATCTATTCCTGAGAGTTTATCTTATATTTTATTTGTTTATTTAAATGAAGTCGACCAATTTCCTGCCCTTCCTTCCATTATCCGTCACCGAGACAAACTGAACAAAGTTCTGAGGTCGACCTTGTAAAGATAAGGATTCAGGTCTGTCTGCTGCCTTTACCTTTGCTCCTGTGCGCACTGCCCTTCTCTCCACATTTATGTGTTTGTTTGTTTGTCTATCTAATCTTTTGGGTTTTTATTTCTAATGAGGTCGACCAGTTGTCTATTTATTATTTTTTTTACTACGCATCAAGCTGCGCTGCTTGTCTTTGCTCCTGTGTGCTCGCGCACTCTCGCCTTTTCCAGTTATTGTTATTTTTGATTTATTTTGTCAATATAAAAAAAATACGCATCGTGCTGTGCTGTTTGTGTTTGCTTGAGTGCATTCGCGCGCTCTCGCTTTCTCCACTTTACAATTTTTTTTGTTATTATTTATCTATTCCTGAGAGTTTATCTTATTTTTTATTTGTTTATTTAAATGAAGTCGACCAGTTGCCTGCACTTCCTTCCATTATCCGTCACCGAGACAAACTGAACAAAGTTCTGAGGTCGACCTTGTAAAGATAAGTATTCAGGTCTGTCTGCTTTTTACCTTTGCTCTTGCGCGCACTGCCCATCTCTCCACATTTATGTGTTTGTTTGTTTGTCTATCTAATCTTTTGGGTTTTTATTTCTAATGAGGTCGACCAGTTGTCTATTTATTATTTTTTTACTACGCATCAAGCTGCGCTGCTTGTCTTTGCTCCTGTGTGCTCGCGCACTCTCGCCTTTTCCACTTATTTTTATTTTTGATTTATTTTTGATTTATTTTGTCAATTTAAAAAAATACGCATCGTGCTGTGCAGTTTGTGTGTGCTTGACTGCATTCGCGCGCTCTCGCTTTCTCCACTTCACAATTTTTTTGTTATTATTTATCTATTCCTGAGAGTTTATCTCATTTTTTATTTGTTTATTTAAATGAAGTCGACCAGTTGCCTACTCTTCCTTCCATTATCCGTCACCGAGACAAACTGAACAAAGTTCTGAGGTCGACCTTGTAAAGATAAGGATTCAGGTCTGTCTGCTGTTTACCTTTGCTCCTGCGCGCACTGCCCTTCTCAACACATTTATGTGTTTGTTTGTTTGTCTATCTAATCTTTTGGGTTTTTATTTCTAATGAGGTCGACCAGTTGTCTATTTATTATTTTTTTTACTACGCATCAACATGCGCTGCTTGTCTTTGCTCCTGTGTGCTCGCGCACTCTCGCCTTTTCCACTTATTTTTATTTTTGATTTATTTATGATTTATTTTGTCAATTTAAAAAAAAATACGCATCGTGCTGTGCTGTTTGTGTTTGCTTGAGTGCATTCGCGCGCTCTCGCTTTCTCCACTTTACAATTTTTTGTTATTATTTATCTATTCCTGAGAGTTTAACTTATATTTTATTTGTTTATTTAAATGAAGTCGACCAGTTTCCTGCCCTTCCTTCCATTATCCTTCACCGAGACAAACTGAACAAAGTTCTGAGGTCGACCTTGTAAAGATAAGGATTCAGGTCTGTCTGCTGTTTACCTTTGCTCCTGCGGCCACTGCCCTTCTCAACACATTTATGTGTTTGTTTGTTTGTCTATCTAATCTTTTGGGTTTTTATTTCTAATGAGGTCGACCAGTTGTCTATTTATTATTTTTTTTACTACGCATCAAGCTGCGCTGCTTGTCTTTGCTCCTGTGTGCTCCCGCACTCTCGCCTTTTCCACTTATTGTTATTTTTGATTTATTTTTGATTTATTTTGTCAATATAAAAAAAATACGCATCGTGCTGTGCTGTTTGTGTTTGCTTGAGTGCATTCGCGCGCTCTCGCTTTCTCCACTTTACAATTTTTTTGTTATTATTTATCTATTCCTGAGAGTTTATCTTATTTTTTATTTGTTTATTTAAATGAAGTCGACCAGTTGCCTGCCCTTCCTTCCATTATCCGTCACCGAGACCAACTGAACAAAGTTCTGAGGTCGACCTTGTAAAGATAAGGATTCAGGTCTGTCTGCTGTTTACCTTTGCTCCTGCGCGCACTGCCCATCTCTGCACATTTATGTGTTTGTTTGTTTGTCTATCTAATCTTTTGGGTTTTTATTTCTAATGAGGTCGACCAGTTGTCTATTTATTATTTTTTTTACTACGCATCAAGCTGCGCTGCTTGTCTTTGCTCCTGTGTACTCGCGCACTCTCGCCTTTTCCAGTAATTTTTATTTTTGATTTATTTGTGATTTATTTTGTCATTTTTAAAAAAAAAATACGCATCGTGCTGTGCTGTTTGTGTTTGCTTGAGTGCATTCGCGCGCTCTCGCTTTCTCCACTTTACAATTTTTTTGTTATTATTTATCTATTCCTGAGAGTTTATCTTATATTTTATTTGTTTATTTAAAGAAGTCGACCAGTTGCCTGCCCTTCCTTCCATTATCCGTCACCGAGACAAACTGAACAAAGTTCTGAGGTCGACCTTGTAAAGATAAGGATTCAGGTCTGTCTAATGTTTACCTTTGCTCCTGCGCGCACTGCCCTTCTCTCCACATTTATGTGTTTGTTTGTTTGTCTATCTAATCTTTTGGGTTTTTATTTCTAATGAGGTCGACCAGTTGTCTATTTATTATTTTTTTTACTATGCATCAAGCTGCGCTGCTTGTCTTTGCTCCTGTGTGCTCGCGCACTCTCGCCTTTTCCACTTATTTTTATTTTTGATTTATTTTTTATTTATTTTGTCAATTAAAAAAAAATACGCATCGTGCTGTGCTGTTTGTGTTTGCTTGAGTGCATTCGCGCGCTCTCGCTTTCTCCACTTTACAATTTTTTTGTTATTATTTATCTATTCCTGAGAATTTATCTTATTTTTTATTTGTTTATTTAAAGAAGTCGACAAGTTGCCTGCCCTTCCTTCCATTATCCGTCACCGAGACAAACTGAACAAAGTTCTGAGGTCGACCTTGTAAAGATAAGGATTAAGGTCTGTCTGCTGTTTACCTTTGCTCCTGCGCGCACTGCCCTTGTCTCCACATTTATGTGTTTGTTTGTTTGTCTATCTAATCTTTTGGGTTTTTATTTCTAATGAGGTCGACCAGTTGTCTATTTATTATTTTTTTTACAACGCATCAAGCTGCGCTGCTTGTCTTTGCTCCTTTGTGCTCGCGCACTCTCGCCTTTTCCAGTAATTTTTATTTTTGATTTATTTTTGATTTATTTTGTCAATTTTAAAAAAAAAATACGCATCGTGCTGTGCTGTTTGTGTTTGCTTGAGTGCATTCGCGCGCTCTCGCTTTCTCCACTTTACAATTTTTTTGTTATTATTTATCTATTCCTGAGAATTTATCTTATTTTTTATTTGTTTATTTAAAGAAGTCGACAAGTTGCCTGCCCTTCCTTCCATTATCCGTCAACGAGACAAACTGAACAAAGTTCTGAGGTCGACCTTGTAAAGATAAGGATTCAGGTCTGTCTGATGTTTACCTTTGCTCCTGCGCGCACTGCCCTTGTCTCCACATTTATGTGTTTGTTTGTTTGTCTATCTAATCTTTTGGGTTTTTATTTCTAATGAGGTCGACCAGTTGTCTATTTATTATTTTTTTTACTACGCATCAAGCTGCGCTGCTTGTCTTTGCTCCTGTGTGCTCGCGCACTCTCGCCTTTTCCACTTATTTTTATTTTTGATTTATTTTTGATTTATTTTGTCAATTTAAAAAAAATACGCATCGTGCTGTGCTGTTTGTGTGTGCTTGAGTGCATTCGCGCGCTCTCGCTTTCTCCACTTAACAATTTTTTTGTTATTATTTATCTATTCCTGAGAGTTTATCTTATTTTTTATTTGTTTATTTAAATGAAGTCGACCAGTTGCCTACCCTTCCTTCCATTATCCGTCACCGAGACAAACTGAACAAAGTTCTGAGGTCGACCTTGTAAAGATAAGGATTCAGGTCTGTCTGCTGTTTACCTTTGCTCCTGCGGGCACTGCCCTTCTCAACACATTTATGTGTTTGTTTGTTTGTCTATCTAATCTTTTGGGTTTTTATTTCTAATGAGGTCGACCAGTTGTCTATTTATTATTTTTTTTACTACGCATCAAGCTGCGCTGCTTGTCTTTGCTCCTGTGTGCTCGCGCACTCTCGCCTTTTCCACTTATTGTTATTTTTGATTTATTTTTGATTTATTTTGTCAATGTAAGAAAAATACGCATCGTGCTGTGCTGTTTGTGTTTGCTTGAGTGCATTCGCGCGCTCTCGCTTTCTCCACTTTACAATTTTTTTGTTATTATTTATCTATTCCTGAGAGTTTATCTTATTTTTTATTTGTTTATTTAAATGAAGTCGACCAGTTGCCTGCCCTTCCTTCCATTATCCGTCACCGAGACCAACTGAACAAAGTTCTGAGGTCGACCTTGTAAAGATAAGGATTCAGGTCTGTCTGCTGTTTACCTTTGCTCCTGCGCGCACTGCCCATCTCTGCACATTTATGTGTTTGTTTGTTTGTCTATCTAATCTTTTGGGTTTTTATTTCTAATGAGGTCGACCAGTTGTCTATTTATTATTTTTTTTACTACGCATCAAGCTGCGCTGCTTGTCTTTGCTCCTGTGTGCTCGCGCACTCTCGCCTTTTCCAGTAATTTTTATTTTTGATTTATTTGTGATTTATTTTGTCATTTTTAAAAAAAAAATACGCATCGTGCTGTGCTGTTTGTGTTTGCTTGAGTGCATTCGCGCGCTCTCGCTTTCTCCACTTTACAATTTTTTGTTATTATTTATCTATTCCTGAGAGTTTATCTTATATTTTATTTGTTTATTTAAATGAAGTCGACCAATTTCCTGCCCTTCCTTCCATTATCCGTCACCGAGACAAACTGAACAAAGTTCTGAGGTCGACCTTGTAAAGATAAGGATTCAGGTCTGTCTGCTGCCTTTACCTTTGCTCCTGTGCGCACTGCCCTTCTCTCCACATTTATGTGTTTGTTTGTTTGTCTATCTAATCTTTTGGGTTTTTATTTCTAATGAGGTCGACCAGTTGTCTATTTATTATTTTTTTTACTACGCATCAAGCTGCGCTGCTTGTCTTTGCTCCTGTGTGCTCGCGCACTCTCGCCTTTTCCAGTTATTGTTATTTTTGATTTATTTTGTCAATATAAAAAAAATACGCATCGTGCTGTGCTGTTTGTGTTTGCTTGAGTGCATTCGCGCGCTCTCGCTTTCTCCACTTTACAATTTTTTTTGTTATTATTTATCTATTCCTGAGAGTTTATCTTATTTTTTATTTGTTTATTTAAATGAAGTCGACCAGTTGCCTGCACTTCCTTCCATTATCCGTCACCGAGACAAACTGAACAAAGTTCTGAGGTCGACCTTGTAAAGATAAGTATTCAGGTCTGTCTGCTTTTTACCTTTGCTCTTGCGCGCACTGCCCATCTCTCCACATTTATGTGTTTGTTTGTTTGTCTATCTAATCTTTTGGGTTTTTATTTCTAATGAGGTCGACCAGTTGTCTATTTATTATTTTTTTACTACGCATCAAGCTGCGCTGCTTGTCTTTGCTCCTGTGTGCTCGCGCACTCTCGCCTTTTCCACTTATTTTTATTTTTGATTTATTTTTGATTTATTTTGTCAATTTAAAAAAATACGCATCGTGCTGTGCAGTTTGTGTGTGCTTGACTGCATTCGCGCGCTCTCGCTTTCTCCACTTCACAATTTTTTTGTTATTATTTATCTATTCCTGAGAGTTTATCTCATTTTTTATTTGTTTATTTAAATGAAGTCGACCAGTTGCCTACTCTTCCTTCCATTATCCGTCACCGAGACAAACTGAACAAAGTTCTGAGGTCGACCTTGTAAAGATAAGGATTCAGGTCTGTCTGCTGTTTACCTTTGCTCCTGCGCGCACTGCCCTTCTCAACACATTTATGTGTTTGTTTGTTTGTCTATCTAATCTTTTGGGTTTTTATTTCTAATGAGGTCGACCAGTTGTCTATTTATTATTTTTTTTACTACGCATCAACATGCGCTGCTTGTCTTTGCTCCTGTGTGCTCGCGCACTCTCGCCTTTTCCACTTATTTTTATTTTTGATTTATTTATGATTTATTTTGTCAATTTAAAAAAAAATACGCATCGTGCTGTGCTGTTTGTGTTTGCTTGAGTGCATTCGCGCGCTCTCGCTTTCTCCACTTTACAATTTTTTGTTATTATTTATCTATTCCTGAGAGTTTAACTTATATTTTATTTGTTTATTTAAATGAAGTCGACCAGTTTCCTGCCCTTCCTTCCATTATCCTTCACCGAGACAAACTGAACAAAGTTCTGAGGTCGACCTTGTAAAGATAAGGATTCAGGTCTGTCTGCTGTTTACCTTTGCTCCTGCGGCCACTGCCCTTCTCAACACATTTATGTGTTTGTTTGTTTGTCTATCTAATCTTTTGGGTTTTTATTTCTAATGAGGTCGACCAGTTGTCTATTTATTATTTTTTTTACTACGCATCAAGCTGCGCTGCTTGTCTTTGCTCCTGTGTGCTCCCGCACTCTCGCCTTTTCCACTTATTGTTATTTTTGATTTATTTTTGATTTATTTTGTCAATATAAAAAAAATACGCATCGTGCTGTGCTGTTTGTGTTTGCTTGAGTGCATTCGCGCGCTCTCGCTTTCTCCACTTTACAATTTTTTTGTTATTATTTATCTATTCCTGAGAGTTTATCTTATTTTTTATTTGTTTATTTAAATGAAGTCGACCAGTTGCCTGCCCTTCCTTCCATTATCCGTCACCGAGACCAACTGAACAAAGTTCTGAGGTCGACCTTGTAAAGATAAGGATTCAGGTCTGTCTGCTGTTTACCTTTGCTCCTGCGCGCACTGCCCATCTCTGCACATTTATGTGTTTGTTTGTTTGTCTATCTAATCTTTTGGGTTTTTATTTCTAATGAGGTCGACCAGTTGTCTATTTATTATTTTTTTTACTACGCATCAAGCTGCGCTGCTTGTCTTTGCTCCTGTGTACTCGCGCACTCTCGCCTTTTCCAGTAATTTTTATTTTTGATTTATTTGTGATTTATTTTGTCATTTTTAAAAAAAAAATACGCATCGTGCTGTGCTGTTTGTGTTTGCTTGAGTGCATTCGCGCGCTCTCGCTTTCTCCACTTTACAATTTTTTTGTTATTATTTATCTATTCCTGAGAGTTTATCTTATATTTTATTTGTTTATTTAAAGAAGTCGACCAGTTGCCTGCCCTTCCTTCCATTATCCGTCACCGAGACAAACTGAACAAAGTTCTGAGGTCGACCTTGTAAAGATAAGGATTCAGGTCTGTCTAATGTTTACCTTTGCTCCTGCGCGCACTGCCCTTCTCTCCACATTTATGTGTTTGTTTGTTTGTCTATCTAATCTTTTGGGTTTTTATTTCTAATGAGGTCGACCAGTTGTCTATTTATTATTTTTTTTACTATGCATCAAGCTGCGCTGCTTGTCTTTGCTCCTGTGTGCTCGCGCACTCTCGCCTTTTCCACTTATTTTTATTTTTGATTTATTTTTTATTTATTTTGTCAATTAAAAAAAAATACGCATCGTGCTGTGCTGTTTGTGTTTGCTTGAGTGCATTCGCGCGCTCTCGCTTTCTCCACTTTACAATTTTTTTGTTATTATTTATCTATTCCTGAGAATTTATCTTATTTTTTATTTGTTTATTTAAAGAAGTCGACAAGTTGCCTGCCCTTCCTTCCATTATCCGTCACCGAGACAAACTGAACAAAGTTCTGAGGTCGACCTTGTAAAGATAAGGATTAAGGTCTGTCTGCTGTTTACCTTTGCTCCTGCGCGCACTGCCCTTGTCTCCACATTTATGTGTTTGTTTGTTTGTCTATCTAATCTTTTGGGTTTTTATTTCTAATGAGGTCGACCAGTTGTCTATTTATTATTTTTTTTACAACGCATCAAGCTGCGCTGCTTGTCTTTGCTCCTTTGTGCTCGCGCACTCTCGCCTTTTCCAGTAATTTTTATTTTTGATTTATTTTTGATTTATTTTGTCAATTTTAAAAAAAAAATACGCATCGTGCTGTGCTGTTTGTGTTTGCTTGAGTGCATTCGCGCGCTCTCGCTTTCTCCACTTTACAATTTTTTTGTTATTATTTATCTATTCCTGAGAATTTATCTTATTTTTTATTTGTTTATTTAAAGAAGTCGACAAGTTGCCTGCCCTTCCTTCCATTATCCGTCAACGAGACAAACTGAACAAAGTTCTGAGGTCGACCTTGTAAAGATAAGGATTCAGGTCTGTCTGATGTTTACCTTTGCTCCTGCGCGCACTGCCCTTGTCTCCACATTTATGTGTTTGTTTGTTTGTCTATCTAATCTTTTGGGTTTTTATTTCTAATGAGGTTGACCAGTTGCATATTTATTATTTTTTTTACTACGCATCAAGCTGCGCTGCTTGTCTTTGCTCCTCTGTGCTCGCGAACTCTCGCCTTTTCCACTTATTTTTATTTTTGATTTATTTTGTCTATTTTAAAAAAAAATACGCATCGTGCTGTGCGGTTTGTGTTTGCTTGAGTGCATTCCCGCGCTCTCGCTTTCTCCACTTTACAATTTTTTGTTATTATTTATCTATTCCTGAGAGTTTATCTTATTTATTATTTGTTTATTTAAATGAAGTCGACCAGTTGCCTGCCCTTCCTTCCATTATCCGTCACCGAGACAAACTGAACAAAGTTCTGAGGTCGACCTTGTAAAGATAAGGATTCAGGTCTGTCTGCTGTTTAACTTTGCTCCTGCGCGCACTGCCCTTCTCTCCACATTTATGTGTTTGTTTGTTTGTCTATCTAATCTTTTGGGTTTTTATTTCTAATGAGGTCGACCAGTTGTCTATTTATTATTTTTTTTACTACGCATCAAGCTGCGCTGCTTGTCTTTGCTCCTGTGTGCTCGTGCACTCTCGCCTTTTCCACTTATTTTTATTTTTGATTTATTTTTTATTTATTTTGTCAATTTAAAAAAAAATACGCATCGTGCTGTGCTGTTTGTGTTTGCTTGAGTGCATTCGCGCGCTCTCGCTTTCTCCACTTTACAATTTTTTTGTTATTATTTATCTATTCTTGAGAGTTTATCTTATTTTTTATTTGTTTATTTAAATGAAGTCGACCAGTTGCCTGCCCTTCCTTCCATTATCCGTCACCGAGACAAACTGAACAAAGTTCTGAGGTCGACCTTGTAAAGATAAGGATTCAGGTCTGTCTGCTGTTTACCTTTGCTCCTGCGCGCACTGCCCTTCTCTCCACATTTATGTGTTTGTTTGTTTGTCTATCTAATCTTTTGAGTTTTAATTTCTAATGAGGTCGACCAGTTGTCTATTTATTATTTTTTTTACTACGCATCAAGCTGCGATGCTTGTCTTTGCTCCTGTGTGCTCGCGCACTCTCGCCTTTTCCACTTATTTTTATTTTTGATTTATTTTTGATTTATTTTGTCAATTTTAAAAAAAAATACGCATCGTGCTGTGCTGTTTGTGTTTGCTTGAGTGCATTCGCGCGCTCTCGCTTTCTCCACTTTACAATTTTTTTGTTATTATTTATCTATTCCTGAGAGTTTATCTTATTTTTTATTTGTTTATTTAAATGAAGTCGACCAGTTGCCTGCCCTTCCTTCCATTATCCGTCACCGAGACAAACTGAACAAAGTTCTGAGGTCGACCTTGTAAAGATAAGGATTCAGGTCTGTCTGCTGTTTACCTTTGCTCCTGCGCGCACTGCCCTTCTCTCCACATTTATGTGTTTGTTTGTTTGTCTATCTAATCTTTTGGGTTTTTATTTCTAATGAGGTCGACCAGTTGTCTATTTATTATTTTTTTTACTACGCATCAAGCTGCGCTGCTTGTCTTTGTTCCTGTGTGCTCGCGCACTCTCTCCTTTTACACTTATTTTTATTTTTGATTTATTTTTGATTTATTTTGTCAATTTTTTAAAAAAAATACGCATCATGATGTGCTGTTTGTGTTTGCTTGAGTGCATTCGCGCGCTCTCGCTTTCTCCACTTTCCAATTTTTTTGTTATTATTTATCTATTCCTGAGAATTTATGTTATTTTTTATTTGTTTATTTAAAGAAGTCGACCAGTTGCCTGCCCTTCCTTCCATTATCCGTCACCGAGACAAACTGAACAAAGTTCTGAGGTCGACCTTGTAAAGATAAGGATTCAGGTCTGTCTGCTGTTTACCTTTGCTCCTGTGCGCACTGCCCTTCTCTCCACATTTATGTGTTTGTTTGTTTGTCTATCTAATCTTTTGGGTTTTTATTTCTAATGAGGTCGACCAGTTGTCTATTTATTATTTTTTTTACTACGCATCAAGCTGCGCTGCTAGTCTTTGCTCCTGTGTGCTCGCGCACTCTCGCCTTTTCCACTTATTTTTATTTTTGATTTATTTTTGATTTATTTTGTCAATTTTAAAAAAAAATACGCATCGTGCTGTGCTATTTGTGTTTGCTTGAGTGCATTTGCGAGCTCTCGCTTTCTCTACTTTACAATTTTTTTGTTATTATTTATCTATTCCTGAGAGTTTATCTTTTTTATTTGTTTATTTAATTGAAGTCGACCAGTTGCCTCCCCTTCCTTCCATTATCCGTCACCGAGAGAAACTGAACAAAGTTCTGAGGTCGACCTTGTAAAGATAAGGATTCAGGTCTGTCTGCTGTTTACCTTTGCTCCTGCGCGCACTGCCCTTCTCTCCACATTTATGTGTTTGTTTGTTTGTCTATCTAATCTTTTGGGTTTTTATTTCTAATGAGGTCGACCAGTTGTCTATTTATTATTTTTTTTACTACGCATCAAGCTGCGCTGCTTGTCTTTGCTCCTGTGTGCTCGCGCACTCTCGCCTTTTCCACTAATTTTTATTTTTGATTTATTTTTGATTTATTTTGTCAATTTTAAAAAAATACGCATCGTGCTGTGCTGTTTGTGTTTGCTTGAGTGCATTTGCGCGCTCTCGCTTTCTCCACTTTACAATTTTTTTGTTATTATTTATCTATTCCTGAGAATTTATCTTATTTTTTATTTGTTTATTTAAAGAAGTCGAACAGTTGCCTGCCCTTCCTTCCATTATCCGTCACCGAGACAAACTGAACAAAGTTCTGAGGTCGACTTTGTAAAGATAAGGATTCAGGTCTGTCTGCTGTTTACCTTTGCTCCTGCGCGCACTGCCCTTCTCTCCACATTTATGTGTTTGTTTTTTTGTCTCTCTAATCTTTTGGGTTTTTATTTCTAATGAGGTCGACCAGTTGTCTATTTATTATTTTTTTTACTACGCATCAAGCTGCGCTGCTTGTCTTTGCTCCTGTGTGCTCGCGCACTCTCGCCTTTTCCACTTATTTTTATTTTTGATTTATTTTGTCAATTTAAAAAAAAAAATACGCATCGTGCTGTGCTGTTTGTGTTTGCTTGAGTGCATTCCCGGGCTCTCGCTTTCGCCACTTTACAATTTTTTGTTATTATTTATCTATTCCTGAGAGTTTATCTTATTTTTTATTTGTTTATTTAAATGAAGTCGACCAGTTGCCTGCCCTTCCTTCCATTATCCGTCACCGAGAAAAACTGAACAAAGTTCTGAGGTCGACCTTGTAAAGATAAGTATTCAGGTCTGTCTGCTGTTTACCTTTGCTCCTGCGCGCACTGCCCATCTCTGCACATTTATGTGTTTGTTTGTTTGTCTATCTAATCTTTTGGGTTTTTATTTCTAATGAGGTCGACCAGTTGTCTATTTATTATTTTTTTTTACTACGCATCAAGCTGCGCTGCTTGTCTTTGCTCCTGTGTGCTCGCGCACTCTCGCCTTTTCCACTTATTTTTATTTTTGATTTATTTTTGATTTATTTTGTCAATTTAAAAAAAAATACGCATCGTGCTGTGCTGTTTGTGTTTGCTTGAGTGCATTCGCGCGCTCTCGCTTTCTCCACTTTACAATTTTTTTGTTATTATTTATCTATTCCTGAGAGTTTATCTTATTTTTTATTTGTTTATTTAAATGAAGTCGACCAGTTGCCTGCCCTTCCTTCCATTATCCGTCACCGAGACAAACTGAACAAAGTTCTGAGGTCGACCTTGTAAAGATAAGGATTCAGGTCTGTCTGCTGTTTACCTTTGCTCCTGCGCGCACTGCCCTTCTCTCCACATTTATGTGTTTGTTTGTTTGTCTATCTAATCTTTTGGGTTTTTATTTCTAATGAGGTCGACCAGTTGTCTATTTATTATTTTTTTTACTACGCATCAAGCTGCGCTGCTTGTCTTTGCTCCTGTGTGCTCGCGCACTCTCGCCTTTTCCACTTATTTTTATTTTTGATTTATTTTTGATTTATTTTGTCAATTTAAAAAAAAATACGCATCGTGCTGTGCTGTTTGTGTTTGCTTGAGTGCATTCGCGCGCTCTCGCTTTCTCCACTTTACAAATTTTGTTATTATTTATCTATTCCTGAGAGTTTATCTTATATTTTATTTGTTTATTTAAATGAAGTCGACCAATTTCCTGCCCTTCCTTCCATTATCCGTCACCGAGACAAACTGAACAAAGTTCTGAGGTCGACCTTGTAAAGATAAGGATTCAGGTCTGTCTGCTGTTTACCTTTGCTCCTGCGCGCACTGCCCTTCTCTCCACATTTATGTGTTTGTTTTTTTGTCTATCTAATCTTTTGGGTTTTTATTTCTAATGAGGTCGACCAGTTGTCTATTTATTATTTTTTTTACTACGCATCAAGCTGCGCTGCTTGTCTTTGCTCCTGTGTGCTCGCGCACTCTCGCCTTTTCCACTTATTTTTATTTTTGATTTATTTTGTCAATTTAAAAAAAAATACGCATCGTGCTGTGCTGTTTGTGTTTGCTTGAGTGCATTCGCGCGCTCTCGCTTTCTCCACTTTACAATTTTTTTGTTATTATTTATCTATTCCTGAGAGTTTATCTTATTTTTTATTTGTTTATTTAAAGAAGTCGACCAGTTGCCTGCCCTTCCTTCCATTATCCGTCACCGAGACAAACTGAACAAAGTTCTGAGGTCGACCTTGTAAAGATAAGGATTCAGGTCTGTCTGATGTTTACCTTTGCTCCTGCGCGCACTGCCCTTCTCTCCACATTTATGTGTTTGTTTGTTTGTCTATCTAATCTTTTGGGTTTTTATTTCTAATGAGGTCGACCAGTTGTCTATTTATTATTTTTTTTACTACGCATCAAGCTGCGCTGCTTGTCTTTGCTCCTGTGTGCTCGCGCACTCTCGCCTTTTCCACTTATTTTTATTTTTGATTTATTTTTTATTTATTTTGTCAATTTAAAAAAAAATACGCATCGTGCTGTGCTGTTTGTGTTTGCTTGAGTGCATTCGCGCGCTCTCGCTTTCTCCACTTTACAATTTTTTTGTTATTATTTATCTATTCCTGAGAATTTATCTTATTTTTTATTTGTTTATTTAAAGAAGTCGACAAGTTGCCTGCCCTTCCTTCCATTATCCGTCACCGAGACAAACTGAACAAAGTTCTGAGGTCGACCTTGTAAAGATAAGGATTAAGGTCTGTCTGCTGTTTACCTTTGCTCCTGCGCGCACTGCCCTTCTCTCCACATTTATGTGTTTGTTTGTTTGTCTATCTAATCTTTTGGGTTTTTATTTCTAATGAGGTCGACCAGTTGTCTATTTATTATTTTTTTTACAACGCATCAAGCTGCGCTGCTTGTCTTTGCTCCTTTGTGCTCGCGCACTCTCGCCTTTTCCAGTAAATTTTATTTTTGATTTATTTTTGATTTATTTTGTCAATTTTAAAAAATAAATACGCATCGTGCTGTGCTGTTTGTGTTTGCTTGAGTGCATTCGCGCGCTCTCGCTTTCTCCACTTTACAATTTTTTTGTTATTATTTATCTATTCCTGAGAATTTATCTTATTTTTTATTTGTTTATTTAAAGAAGTCGACAAGTTGCCTGCCCTTCCTTCCATTATCCGTCACCGAGACAAACTGAACAAAGTTCTGAGGTCGACCTTGTAAAGATAAGGATTCAGGTCTGTCTGATGTTTACCTTTGCTCCTGCGCGCACTGCCCTTGTCTCCACATTTATGTGTTTGTTTGTTTGTCTATCTAATCTTTTGGGTTTTTATTTCTAATGAGGTCAACCAGTTGCATATTTATTATTTTTTTTACTACGCATCAAGCTGCGCTGCTTGTCTTTGCTCCCGTGTGCTCGCGCACTCTCGCCTTTTCCACTTATTTTTATTTTTGATTTATTTTGTCTATTTTAAAAAAAAATACACATCGTGCTGTGCGGTTTGTGTTTGCTTGAGTGCATTCCCGCGCTCCTCGCTTTCTCCACTTTACAATTTTTTGTTATTATTTATCTATTCCTGAGAGTTTATCTTATTTATTATTTGTTTATTTAAATGAAGTCGACCAGTTGCCTGCCCTTCCTTCCATTATCCGTCACCGAGACAAACTGAACAAAGTTCTGAGGTCGACCTTGTAAAGATAAGTATTCAGGTCTGTCTGCTGTTTACCTTTGCTCCTGCGTGCACTGCCCTTCTCTCCACATTTATGTGTTTGTTTGTTTGTCTATCTAATCTTTTGGGTTTTTATTTCTAATGAGGTCGACCAGTTGTCTATTTATTATTTTTTTTACTACGCATCAAGCTGCGCTGCTTGTCTTTGCTCCTGTGTGCTCGCGCACTCTCGCCTTTTCCACTTATTTTTATTTTTGATTTATTTTTTATTTATTTTGTCAATTTAAAAAAAAATACGCATCGTGCTGTGCTGTTTGTGTTTGCTTGAGTGCATTCGCGCGCTCTCGCTTTCTCCACTTTACAATTTTTTTGTTATTATTTATCTATTCCTGAGAGTTTATCTTATTTTTTATTTGTTTATTTAAATGAAGTCGACCAGTTGCCTGCCCTTCCTTCCATTATCCGTCACCGAGACAAACTGAACAAAGTTCTGAGGTCGACCTTGTAAAGATAAGGATTCAGGTCTGTCTGCTGTTTACCTTTGCTCCTGCGCGCACTGCCCTTCTCTCCACATTTATGTGTTTGTTTGTTTGTCTATCTAATCTTTTGGTTTTTAATTTCTAATGAGGTCGACCAGTTGTCTATTTATTATTTTTTTTACTACGCATCAAGCTGCGCTGCTTGTCTTTGCTCCTGTGTGCTCGCGCACTCTCGCCTTTTCCACTTATTTTTATTTTTGATTTATTTTTGATTTATTTTGTCAATTTTTTAAAAAAAATACGCATCGTGATGTGCTGTTTGTGTTTGCTTGAGTGCATTCGCGCGCTCTCGCTTTCTCCACTTTCCAATTGTTTTTGTTATTATTTATCTATTCCTGAGAATTTATGTTATTTTTTATTTGTTTATTTAAAGAAGTCGACCAGTTGCCTGCCCTTCCTTCCATTATCCGTCACCGAGACAAACTGAACAAAGTTCTGAGGTCGACCTTGTAAAGATAAGGATTCAGGTCTGTCTGCTGTTTACCTTTGCTCCTGCGCGCACTGCCCTTCTCTCCACATTTATTTGTTTGTTTGTTGTCTATCTAATCTTTTGGGTTTTTATTTCTAATGAGGTCGACCAGTTGTCTATTTATTATTTTTTTTACTACGCATCAAGCTGCGCTGCTTGTCTTTGCTCCTGTGTGCTCGCGCACTCTCGCCTTTTCCACTAATTTTTATTTTTGATTTATTTTTGATTTATTTTGTCAATTTTAAAAAAAATACGCATCGTGCTGTGCTGTTTGTGTTTGCTTGAGTGCATTTGCGCGCTCTCGCTTTCTCCACTTTACAATTTTTTTGTTATTATTTATCTATTCCTAGAATTTATCTTATATTTTATTTGTTTATTTAAAGAAGTCGAACAGTTGCCTGCCCTTCCTTCCATTATCCGTCACCGAGACAAACTGAACAAAGTTCTGAGGTCGACCTTGTAAAGATAAGGATTCAGGTCTGTCTGCTGTTTACCTTTGCTCCTGCGCGCACTGCCCTTCTCTCCACATTATGTGTTTGTTTTTTTGTCTATCTAATCTTTTGGGTTTTTATTTCTAATGAGGTCGACCAGTTGTCTATTTATTATTTTTTTTACTACGCATCAAGCTGCGCTGCTTGTCTTTGCTCCTGTGTGCTCGCGCACTCTCGCCTTTTCCACTTATTTTTATTTTTGATTTATTTTGTCAATTTAAAAAAAAAATACGCATCGTGCTGTGCTGTTTGTGTTTGCTTGAGTGCATTCCCGGGCTCTCGCTTTCGCCACTTTACAATTTTTTGTTATTATTTATCTATTCCTGAGAGTTTATCTTATTTTTTATTTGTTTATTTAAATGAAGTCGACCAGTTGCCTGCCCTTCCTTCCATTATCCGTCACCGAGACAAACTGAACAAAGTTCTGAGGTCGACCTTGTAAAGATAAAGATTCAGGTCTGTCTGCTGTTTACCTTTGCTCCTGCGCGCACTGCCCTTGTCTCCACATTTATGTGTTTGTTTGTTTGTCTATCTAATCTTTTCGGTTTTTATTTCTAATGAGGTCGACCAGTTGTCTATTTATTATTTTTTTTACTACGCATCAAGCTGCGCTGCTTGTCTTTGCTCCTGTGTGCTCGCGCACTCTCGCCTTTTCCACTTATTTTTATTTTTGATTTATTTTGTCAATTTAAAAAAAAATACGCATCGTGCTGTGCTGTTTGTGTTTGCTTGAGTGCATTCGCGCGCTCACGCTTTCTCCACTTTACAATTTTTTGTTATTATTTATCTATTCCTGAGAGTTTATCTTATTTATTATTTGTTTATTTAAATGAAGTCGACCAGTTGCCTGCCCTTCCTTCCATTATCCGTCACCGAGACAAACTGAACAAAGTTCTGAGGTCGACCTTGTAAAGATAAGTATTCAGGTCTGTCTGCTGTTTACCTTTGCTCCTGCGTGCACTGCCCTTCTCTCCACATTTATGTGTTTGTTTGTTTGTCTATCTAATCTTTTGGGTTTTTATTTTTAATGAGGTCGACCAGTTGTCTATTTATTATTTTTTTTACTACGCATCAAGCTGCGCTGCTTGTCTTTGCTCCTGTGTGCTCGCGCACTCTCGCCTTTTCCACTTATTTTTATTTTTGATTTATTTTTTATTTATTTTGTCAATTTAAAAAAAAATACGCATCGTGCTGTGCTGTTTGTGTTTGCTTGAGTGCATTCGCGCGCTCTCGCTTTCTCCACTTTACAATTTTTTTGTTATTATTTATCTATTCTTGAGAGTATATCTTATTTTTTATTTGTTTATTTAAATGAAGTCGACCAGTTGCCTGCCCTTCCTTCCATTATCCGTCACCGAGACAAACTGAACAAAGTTCTGAGGTCGACCTTGTAAAGATAAGGATTCAGGTCTGTCTGCTGTTTACCTTTGCTCCTGCGCGCACTGCCCTTCTCTCCACATTTATGTGTTTGTTTGTTTGTCTATCTAATCTTTTGGTTTTTAATTTCTAATGAGGTCGACCAGTTGTCTATTTATTATTTTTTTTACTACGCATCAAGCTGCGCTGCTTGTCTTTGCTCCTGTGTGCTCGCGCACTCTCGCCTTTTCCACTTATTTTTATTTTTGATTTATTTTTGATTTATTTTGTCAATTTTTAAAAAAAAATACGCATCGTGATGTGCTGTTTGTGTTTGCTTGAGTGCATTCGCGCGCTCTCGCTTTCTCCACTTTCCAATTTTTTTGTTATTATTTATCTATTCCTGAGAATTTATGTTATTTTTTATTTGTTTATTTAAAGAAGTCGACCAGTTGCCTGCCCTTCCTTCCATTATCCGTCACCGAGACAAACTGAACAAAGTTCTGAGGTCGACCTTGTAAAGATAAGGATTCAGGTCTGTCTGCTGTTTACATTTGCTCCTGCGCGCACTGCCCTTCTCTCCACATTTATTTGTTTGTTTGTTTGTCTATCTAATCTTTTGGGTTTTTATTTCTAATGAGGTCGACCAGTTGTCTATTTATTATTTTTTTTACTACGCATCAAGCTGCGCTGCTTGTCTTTGCTCCTGTGTGCTCGCGCACTCTCGCCTTTTCCACTAATTTTTATTTTTGATTTATTTTTGATTTATTTTGTCAATTTTAAAAAAATACGCATCGTGCTGTGCTGTTTGTGTTTGCTTGAGTGCATTTGCGCGCTCTCGCTTTCTCCACTTTACAATTTTTTTGTTATTATTTATCTATTCCTGAGAATTTATCTTATTTTTTATTTGTTTATTTAAAGAAGTCGAACAGTTGCCTGCCCTTCCTTCCATTATCCGTCACCGAGACAAACTGAACAAAGTTCTGAGGTCGACCTTGTAAAGATAAGGATTCAGGTCTGTCTGCTGTTTACCTTTGCTCCTGCGCGCACTGCCCTTCTCTCCACATTTGTGTGTTTGTTTTTTTGTCTATCTAATCTTTTGGGTTTTTATTTCTAATGAGGTCGACCAGTTGTCTATTTATTATTTTTTTTACTACGCATCAAGCTGCGCTGCTTGTCTTTGCTCCTGTGTGCTCGCGCACTCTCGCCTTTTCCACTTATTTTTATTTTTGATTTATTTTGTCAATTTAAAAAAAAAAATACGCATCGTGCTGTGCTGTTTGTGTTTGCTTGAGTGCATTCCCGTTCTCTCTCGCTTTCGCCACTTTACAATTTTTTGTTATTATTTATCTATTCCTGAGAGTTTATCTTATTTTTTATTTGTTTATTTAAATGAAGTCGACCAGTTGCCTGCCCTTCCTTCCATTATCCGTCACCGAGACAAACTGAACAAAGTTCTGAGGTCGACCTTGTAAAGATAAAGATTCAGGTCTGTCTGCTGTTTACCTTTGCTCCTGCGCGCACTGCCCTTGTCTCCACATTTATGTGTTTGTTTGTTTGTCTATCTAATCTTTTCGGTTTTTATTTCTAATGAGGTCGACCAGTTGTCTATTTATTATTTTTTTTACTACGCATCAAGCTGCGCTGCTTGCATTTGCTCCGGTGTGCTCCCGCACTCTCGCCTTTTCCACTTATTTTTATTTTTGATTTAATTTTGATTTATTTTGTCAATTTAAAAAAAATACGCATCGTGCTGTGCTGTTTGTGTTTGCTTGAGTGCATTCGCGCGCTCTCGCTTTCTCCACTTTACAATTTTTTTTGTTATTATTTATCTATTCCTGAGAGTTTATCTTATTTTTTATTTGTTTATTTAAATGAAGTCGACCAGTTGCCTGCCCTTCCTTCCATTATCCGTCACCGAGACAAACTGAACAAAGTTCTGAGGTCGACCTTGTAAAGATAAGGATTCAGGTCTGTCTGCTGTTTACCTTTGCTCCTGCGCGCACTGCCCTTCTCTCCACATTTATGTGTTTGTTTGTTTGTCTATCTAATCTTTTGGGTTTTTATTTATAATGAGGTCGACCAGTTGTCTATTTATTATTTTTTTTACTACGCATCAAGCTGCGCTGCTTGTCTTTGCTCCTGTGTGCTCGCGCACTTTCGCCTTTTCCACTAATTTTTTATTTTTGATTTATTTTTGATTTATTTTGTCAATTTTAAAAAAAATACGCATCGTGCTGTGCTGTTTGTGTTTGCTTGAGTGCATTCGCGCGCTCTCGCTTTCTCCACTTTACAATTTTTTTGTTATTATTTATCTATTCCTGAGAATTTATGTTATTTTTTATTTGTTTATTTAAAGAAGTCGACCAGTTGCCTGCCCTTCCTTCCATTATCCGTCACCGAGACACACTGAACAAAGTTCTGAGGTCGACCTTGTAAAGATAAGGATTCAGGTCTGTCTGCTGTTTACCTTTGCTCCTGCGCGCACTGCCCTTCTCTCCACATTTATGTGTTTGTTTTTTTGTCTATCTAATCTTTTGGGTTTTTATTTCTAATGAGGTCGACCAGTTGTCTATTTATTATTTTTTTTACTACGCATCAAGCTGCGCTGCTTGTCTTTGCTCCTGTGTGCTCGCGCACCTCTCGACTTTTCCACTTATTTTTATTTTTGATTTATTTTGTCAATTTAAAAAAAAAATACGCATCGTGCTGTGCTGTTTGTGTTTGCTTGAGTGCATTCCCGCGCTCTCGCTTTCTCCACTTTACAATTTTTTTGTTATTATTTATCTATTCCTGAGAATTTATCTTATTTTTTATTTGTTTATTTAAAGAAGTCGACAAGTTGCCTGCCCTTCCTTCCATTATCCGTCACCGAGACAAACTGAACAAAGTTCTGAGGTCGACCTTGTAAAGATAAGGATTCAGGTCTGTCTGCTGTTTACCTTTGCTCCTGCGCGCACTGCCCTTCTCTCCACATTTATGTGTTTGTTTGTTTGTCTATCTAATCTTTTGGTTTTTAATTTCTAATGAGGTCGACCAGTTGTCTATTTATTATTTTTTTTACTACGCATCAAGCTGCGCTGCTTGTCTTTGCTCCTGTGTGCTCGCGCACTCTCGCCTTTTCCACTAATTTTTATTTTTGATTTATTTTTGATTTATTTTGTCAATTTTAAAAAAATACGCATCGTGCTGTGCTGTTTGTGTTTGCTTGAGTGCATTTGCGCGCTCTCGCTTTCTCCACTTTACAATTTTTTTGTTATTATTTATCTATTCCTGAGAATTTATCTTATTTTTTATTTGTTTATTTAAAGAAGTCGAACAGTTGCCTGCCCTTCCTTCCATTATCCGTCACCGAGACAAACTGAACAAAGTTCTGAGGTCGACCTTGTAAAGATAAGGATTCAGGTCTGTCTGCTGTTTACCTTTGCTCCTGCGCGCACTGCCCTTCTCTCCACATTTATGTGTTTGTTTTTTTGTCTATCTAATCTTTTGGGTTTTTATTTCTAATGAGGTCGACCAGTTGTCTATTTATTATTTTTTTTACTACGCATCAAGCTGCGCTGCTTGTCTTTGCTCCTGTGTGCTCGCGCACTCTCGCCTTTTCCACTTATTTTTATTTTTGATTTATTTTGTCAATTTAAAAAAAAAATACGCATCGTGCTGTGCTGTTTGTGTTTGCTTGAGTGCATTCCCGGGCTCTCGCTTTCGCCACTTTACAATTTTTTGTTATTATTTATCTATTCCTGAGAGTTTATCTTATTTTTTATTTGTTTATTTAAATGAAGTCGACCAGTTGCCTGCCCTTCCTTCCATTATCCGTCACCGAGACAAACTGAACAAAGTTCTGAGGTCGACCTTGTAAAGATAAAGATTCAGGTCTGTCTGCTGTTTACCTTTGCTCCTGCGCGCACTGCCCTTGTCTCCACATTTATGTGTTTGTTTGTTTGTCTATCTAATCTTTTCGGTTTTTATTTCTAATGAGGTCGACCAGTTGTCTATTTATTATTTTTTTTACTACGCATCAAGCTGCGCTGCTTGCATTGCTCCGGTGTGCTCCCGCACTCTCGCCTTTTCCACTTATTTTTATTTTTGATTTAATTTTGATTTATTTTGTCAATTTAAAAAAAAATACGCATCGTGCTGTGCTGTTTGTGTTTGCTTGAGTGCATTCGCGCGCTCTCGCTTTCTCCACTTTACAATTTTTTGTTATTATTTATCTATTCCTGAGAGTTTATCTTATTTATTATTTGTTTATTTAAATGAAGTCGACCAGTTGCCTGCCCTTCCTTCCATTATCCGTCACCGAGACAAACTGAACAAAGTTCTGAGGTCGACCTTGTAAAGATAAGTATTCAGGTCTGTCTGCTGTTTACCTTTGCTCCTGCGTGCACTGCCCTTCTCTCCACATTTATGTGTTTGTTTGTTTGTCTATCTAATCTTTTGGGTTTTTATTTCTAATGAGGTCGACCAGTTGTCTATTTATTATTTTTTTTACTACGCATCAAGCTGCGCTGCTTGTCTTTGCTCCTGTGTGCTCGCGCACTCTCGCCTTTTCCACTTATTTTTATTTTTGATTTATTTTTGATTTATTTTGTCAATTTAAAAAAATACGCATCGTGCTGTGCTGTTTGTGTTTGCTTGAGTGCATTCGCGCGCTCTCGCTTTCTCCACTTTACAATTTTTTTGTTATTATTTATCTATTCTTGAGAGTATATCTTATTTTTTATTTGTTTATTTAAATGAAGTCGACCAGTTGCCTGCCCTTCCTTCCATTATCCGTCACCGAGACAAACTGAACAAAGTTCTGAGGTCGACCTTGTAAAGATAAGTATTCAGGTCTGTCTGCTGTTTACCTTTGCTCCTGCGCGCACTGCCCTTCTCTCCACATTTATGTGTTTGTTTGTTTGTCTATCTAATCTTTTGGTTTTAATTTCTAATGAGGTCGACCAGTTGTCTATTTATTATTTTTTTTACTACGCATCAAGCTGCGCTGCTTGTCTTTGCTCCTGTGTGCTCGCGCACTCTCGCCTTTTCCACTTATTTTTATTTTTGATTTATTTTTGATTTATTTTGTCAATTTTTTAAAAAAAATACGCATCGTGATGTGCTGTTTGTGTTTGCTTGAGTGCATTCGCGCGCTCTCGCTTTCTCCACTTTCCAATTTTTTTGTTATTATTTATCTATTCCTGAGAATTTATGTTATTTTTTATTTGTTTATTTAAAGAAGTCGACCAGTTGCCTGCCCTTCCTTCCATTATCCGTCACCGAGACAAACTGAACAAAGTTCTGAGGTCGACCTTGTAAAGATAAGGATTCAGGTCTGTCTGCTGTTTACCTTTGCTCCTGCGCGCACTGCCCTTCTCTCCACATTTATTTGTTTGTTTGTTTGTCTATCTAATCTTTTGGGTTTTTATTTCTAATGAGGTCGACCAGTTGTCTATTTATTATTTTTTTTACTACGCATCAAGCTGCGCTGCTTGTCTTTGCTCCTGTGTGCTCGCGCACTCTCGCCTTTTCCCCTAATTTTTATTTTGATATATTTTTGATTTATTTTGTCAATTTTAAAAAATACGCATCGTGCTGTGCTGTTTGTGTTTGCTTGAGTGCATTTGCGCGCTCTCGCTTTCTCCACTTTACAATTTTTTTGTTATTATTTATCTATTCCTGAGAATTTATCTTATTTTTTATTTGTTTATTTAAAGAAGTCGAACAGTTGCCTGCCCTTCCTTCCATTATCCGTCACCGAGACAAACTGAACAAAGTTCTGAGGTCGACCTTGTAAAGATAAGTATTCAGGTCTGTCTGCTGTTTACCTTTGCTCCTGCGCGCACTGCCCTTCTCTCCACATTTATGTGTTTGTTTTTTTGCCTATCTAATCTTTTGGGTTTTTATTTCTAATGAGGTCGACCAGTTGTCTATTTATTATTTTTTTTACTACGCATCAAGCTGCGCTGCTTGTCTTTGCTCCTGTGTGCTCGCGCACTCTCGCCTTTTCCACTTATTTTTATTTTTGATTTATTTTGTCAATTTAAAAAAAAAATACGCATCGTGCTGTGCTGTTTGTGTTTGCTTGAGTGCATTCCCGGGCTCTCGCTTTCGCCACTTTACAATTTTTTGTTATTATTTATCTATTCCTGAGAGTTTATCTTATTTTTTATTTGTTTATTTAAATGAAGTCGACCAGTTGCCTGCCCTTCCTTCCATTATCCGTCACCGAGACAAACTGAACAAAGTTCTGAGGTCGACCTTGTAAAGATAAAGATTCAGGTCTGTCTGCTGTTTACCTT
>NW_025959860.1:270230-323849 GCF_023159225.1 Perognathus longimembris pacificus | reverse complement strand
AAGTGGAAAAGGCGAGAGTGCGCGAGCACACAGGAGCAAAGACAAGCAGCGCAGCTTGATGCGTAGTAAAAAAAAATAATAAATAGACAAACTGGTCGACCTCATTAGAAATAAAAACCCAAAAGATTAGACAGACAAACAAACAAACATATAAATGTGGAGAGAAGGGCAGTGCGCACAGGAGCAAAGGTAATCAGCAGACAGACCTGAATCCTTATCTTTACAAGGTCGACCTCAGAACTTTGTTCAGTTTGTGTCGGTGACGGATAATGGAAGGAAGGGCAGGCAACTGGTCGACTTCATTTAAATAAACAAATAAAAAATAAGATAAACTCTCAGGAATAGATAAATAATAACAAAAAAATTGTAAAGTGGAGAAAGCGAGAGCGCGCGAATGCACTCAAGCAAACACAAACAGCACAGCACGATGCGTATTTTTTTTTTAAAATTGACAAAATAAATCAAAAATAAATCAAAAATAAAAATAAGTGGAAAAGGCGAGAGTGCGCGAGCACACAGGAGCAAAGACAAGCAGCGCAGCTTGATGCGTAGTAAAAAAAATAATAAATAGACAACTGGTCGACCTCATTAGAAATAAAAACCCAAAAGATTAGATAGACAAACAAACAAACACATAAATGTGGAGAGAAGGGCAGTGCGCGCAGGAGCAAAGGTAAACAGCAGACAGACCTGAATCCTTATCTTTACAAGGTCGACCTCAGAACTTTGTTCAGTTTGTCTCGGTGACCGATAATGGAAGGAAGGGCAGGCAACTGGTCGACTTCATTTAAATAAACAAATAAAGAATAAGATAAACTCTCAGGAATAGATAAATAATAACAAACAAATTGTAAAGTGGAGAAAGCGAGAGCGCGCGAATGCACTCAAGCAAACACAAACAGCACAGCACGATGCATATTTTTTTTTAAAATTGACAAAATAAATCAAAAATAAATCAAAATAAAAATAAGTGGAAAAGGCGAGAGTGCGCGAGCACACAGGAGCAAAGACAAGCAGCGCAGCTTGATGCGTAGTAAAAAAAATAATAAATAGACAACTGGTCGACCTCATTAGAAATAAAAACCCAAAAGATTAGATAGACAAACAAACAAACACATAAATGTGGAGAGAAGGGCAGTGCGCGCAGGAGCAAAGGTAAACAGCAGACAGACCTGAATCCTTATCTTTACAAGGTCGACCTCAGAACTTTGTTCAGTTTGTCTCGGTGACGGATAATGGAAGGAAGGGCAGGCAACTGGTCGACTTCATTTAAATAAACAAATAAAAAATAAGATAAACTCTCAGGAATAGATAAATAATAACAAACAAATTGTAAAGTGGAGAAAGCGAGAGCGCGCGAATGCACTCAAGCAAACACAAACAGCACAGCACGATGCGTATTTTTTTTAAATTGACAAAATAAATCAAAAATGAATCAAAAATAAAAATAAGTGGAAAAGGCGAGAGTGCGCGAGCACACAGGAGCAAAGACAAGCAGCGCAGCTTGATGCGTAGTAAAAAAATAATAAATAGACAACTGGTCGACCTCATTAGAAATAAAAACCCAAAAGATTAGATAGACAAACAATCAAACACATAAATGTGGAGAGACGGGCAGTGCGCGCAGGAGCAAAGGTAAACAGCAGACAGACCTGAATACTTATTTTTACAAGGTCGACCTCAGAACTTTGTTCAGTTTGTCTCGGTGACGGATAATGGAAGGAAGGGCAGGCAACTGGTCGACTTAATTTAAATAAACAAAAAATAAGATAAACTCTCAGGAATAGATAAATAATAACAAAAAAATTGTAAAGTGGAGAAAGCGAGAGCGCGCGAATGCACTCAAGCAAACACAAACAGCACAGCACGATGCGTATTTTTTTTAAATTGACAAAATAAATCAAAAATAAAAATAAGTGGAAAAGGCGAGAGTGCGCGAGCACACAGGAGCAAAGTCAAGCAGCGCAGCTTGATGCGTAGTAAAAAAAATAATAAATAGACAACTGGTCGACGTCATTAGAAATAAAAACCCAAAAGATTAGATAGACAAACAAACAAACACATAAATGTGGAGAGAAGGGCAGTGCGCGCAGGAGCAAAGGTAAACAGCAGACAGACCTGAATCCTTATCTTTACAAGGACGACCTCAGAACTTTGTTAAGTTTGTCTCGGTGACGGATTATGGAAGGAAGGCAGGCAACTGGTCGACTTCATTTAAATAAACAAATAAAAAATAAGATAAACTCTCAGGAATAGATAAATAATAACAAAAAAATTGTAAAGTGGAGAAAGCGAGAGCGCGCGAATGCACTCAAGCAAACACAAACAGCACAGCACGATGCGTATTTTTTTTAAATTGACAAAATATATCAAAAATAAATCAAAAATAAAAATAAGTGGAAAAGGCGAGAGTGCGCGAGCACACAGGAGCAAAGACAAGCAGCGCAGCTTGATGCGTAGTAAAAAAAATAATAAATAGACAACTGGTCGACCTCATTAGAAATAAAAACCCAAAAGATTAGATAGACAAACAAACAAACACATAAATGTGGAGAGAAGGGCAGTGCGCGCAGGAGCAAAGGTAAACAGCAGACAGACCTGAATCCTTATCTTTACAAGGTCGACCTCAGAACTTTGTTCAGTTTGTCTCGGTGACGGATAATGGAAGGAAGGGCAGGCAACTGGTCGACTTCATTTAAATAAATAAATAAAAAATAAGATAAACTCTCAGGAATAGATAAATAATAACAAAAAAATTGTAAAGTGGAGAAAGCGAGAGCGCGCGAATGCACTCAAGCAAACACAAACAGCACAGCACGATGCGTATTTTTTTTAAATTGACAAAATAAATCAAAAATAAATCAAAAATAAAAATAAGTGGAAAAGACGAGAGTGCGCGAGCACACAGGAGCAAAGACAAGCAGCCGCAGCTTGATGCGTTGTAAAAAAAATAATAAATAGACAACTGGTCGACCTCATTAGAAATAAAAACCCAAAAGATTAGATAGACAAACAAACAAACACATAAATTGTGGAGAGAAGGGCAGTGCGCGCAGGAGCAAAGTAAACAGCAGACAGACCTGAATCCTTATCTTTACAAGGTCGACCTCAGAACTTTGTTCAGTTTGTCTCGGTGACGGATAATGGAAGAAAGGGCAGGCAACTGGTCGACTTCATTTAAATACACAAATAAAAATTAAGATAATCTCTCAGGAATAGATAAATAATAACAAAAAAATTGTAAAGTGGAGAAAGCGAGAGCGCGCGAATGCACTCAAGCAAACACAAACAGCACAGCACGATGCGTATTTTTTTTAAATTGACAAAATAAATCAAAAATAAATCAAAAATAAAAATAAGTGGAAAAGGCGAGAGTGCGCGAGCACACAGGAGCAAAGACAAGCAGCGCAGCTTGATGCGTAGTAAAAAAAAATAATAAATAGACAACTGGTCGACCTCATTAGAAATAAAAACCCAAAAGATTAGACAGACAAACAAACAAACATATAAATGTGGAGAGAAGGGCAGTGCGCACAGGAGCAAAGGTAATCAGCAGACAGACCTGAATCCTTATCTTTACAAGGTCGACCTCAGAACTTTGTTCAGTTTGTGTCGGTGACGGATAATGGAAGGAAGGGCAGGCAACTGGTCGACTTCATTTAAATAAACAAATAAAAAATAAGATAAACTCTCAGGAATAGATAAATAATAACAAAAAAATTGTAAAGTGGAGAAAGCGAGAGCGCGCGAATGCACTCAAGCAAACACAAACAGCACAGCACGATGCGTATTTTTTTTTTAAAATTGACAAAATAAATCAAAAATAAATCAAAAATAAAAATAAGTGGAAAAGGCGAGAGTGCGCGAGCACACAGGAGCAAAGACAAGCAGCGCAGCTTGATGCGTAGTAAAAAAAATAATAAATAGACAACTGGTCGACCTCATTAGAAATAAAAACCCAAAAGATTAGATAGACAAACAAACAAACACATAAATGTGGAGAGAAGGGCAGTGCGCGCAGGAGCAAAGGTAAACAGCAGACAGACCTGAATCCTTATCTTACAAGGTCGACCTCAGAACTTTGTTCAGTTTGTCTCGGTGACCGATAATGGAAGGAAGGGCAGGCAACTGGTCGACTTCATTTAAATAAACAAATAAAGAATAAGATAAACTCTCAGGAATAGATAAATAATAACAAACAAATTGTAAAGTGGAGAAAGCGAGAGCGCGCGAATGCACTCAAGCAAACACAAACAGCACAGCACGATGCATATTTTTTTTTAAAAATTGACAAAATAAATCAAAAATAAATCAAAAATAAAAATAAGTGGAAAAGGCGAGAGTGCGCGAGCACACAGGAGCAAAGACAAGCAGCGCAGCTTGATGCGTAGTAAAAAAAATAATAAATAGACAACTGGTCGACCTCATTAGAAATAAAAACCCAAAAGATTAGATAGACAAACAAACAAACACATAAATGTGGAGAGAAGGGCAGTGCGCGCAGGAGCAAAGGTAAACAGCAGACAGACCTGAATCCTTATCTTTACAAGGTCGACCTCAGAACTTTGTTCAGTTTGTCTCGGTGACGGATAATGGAAGGAAGGGCAGGCAACTGGTCGACTTCATTTAAATAAACAAATAAAAAATAAGATAAACTCTCAGGAATAGATAAATAATAACAAACAAATTGTAAAGTGGAGAAAGCGAGAGCGCGCGAATGCACTCAAGCAAACACAAACAGCACAGCACGATTGCGTATTTTTTTTAAATTGACAAAATAAATCAAAATGAATCAAAAATAAAAATAAGTGGAAAAGGCGAGAGTGCGCGAGCACACAGGAGCAAAGACAAGCAGCGCAGCTTGATGCGTAGTAAAAAAATAATAAATAGACAACTGGTCGACCTCATTAGAAATAAAAAACCCAAAAGATTAGATAGACAAACAATCAAACACATAAATGTGGAGAGACGGGCAGTGCGCGCAGGAGCAAAGGTAAACAGCAGACAGACCTGAATACTTATTTTTACAAGGTCGACCTCAGAACTTTGTTCAGTTTGTCTCGGTGACGGATAATGGAAGGAAGGGCAGGCAACTGGTCGACTTAATTTAAATAAACAAAAAATAAGATAAACTCTCAGGAATAGATAAATAATAACAAAAAAATTGTAAAGTGGAGAAAGCGAGAGCGCGCGAATGCACTCAAGCAAACACAAACAGCACAGCACGATGCGTATTTTTTTTAAATTGACAAAATAAATCAAAAATAAAAATAAGTGGAAAAGGCGAGAGTGCGCGAGCACACAGGAGCAAAGTCAAGCAGCGCAGCTTGATGCGTAGTAAAAAAAATAATAAATAGACAACTGGTCGACGTCATTAGAAATAAAAACCCAAAAGATTAGATAGACAAACAAACAAACACATAAATGTGGAGAGAAGGGCAGTGCGCGCAGGAGCAAAGGTAAACAGCAGACAGACCTGAATCCTTATCTTTACAAGGACGACCTCAGAACTTTGTTAAGTTTGTCTCGGTGACGGATTATGGAAGGAAGGGCAGGCAACTGGTCGACTTCATTTAAATAAACAAATAAAAAATAAGATAAACTCTCAGGAATAGATAAATAATAACAAAAAAATTGTAAAGTGGAGAAAGCGAGAGCGGCGCGAATGCACTCAAGCAAACACAAACAGCACAGCACGATGCGTATTTTTTTAAATTGACAAAATAAATCATAAATAAATCAAAAATAAAAATAAGTGGAAAAGGCGAGAGTGCGCGAGCACACAGGAGCAAAGACAAGCAGCGCAGCTTGATGTATAGTAAAAAAAATAATAAATAGACAACTGGTCGACCTCATTAGAAATAAAAACCCAAAAGAATAGATAGACAAACAAACAAACACATAAATGTGGAGAGAAGGGCAGTGCGCGCAGGAGCAAAGGTAAACAGCAGACAGACCTGAATCCTTATCTTTACAAGGTCGACCTCAGAACTTTGTTAAGTTTGTCTCGGTGACGGATCATGGAAGGAAGGGCAGGCAACTGGTCGACTTCATTTAAATAAACAAATAAAAAATAAGATAAACTCTCAGGAATAGATAAATAAAAACAAAAAAAATTGTAACGTGGAGAAAGCGAGAGCGCGCGGAATGCACTCAAGCAAACACAAACAGCACAGCACGATGCATATTTTTTTTAAATTGACAAAATAAATCAAAAATAAATCAAAAATAAAAATAAGTGGAAAAGGCGAGAGTGCGCGAGCACACAGGAGCAAAGACAAGCAGGGCAGCTTGATGCGTAGTAAAAAAAATAATAAATAGACAACTGGTCGACCTCATTAGAAATAAAAACCCAAAAGATTAGATAGACAAACAAACAAACACATAAATGTGGAGAGAAGGGCAGTGCGCGCAGGAGCAAAGGTAAACAGAAGACAGACCTGAATCCTTATCTTTACAAGGTCGACCTCAGAATTTGTTCAGTTTGTCTCGGTGACGGATAATGGAAGGAAGGGCAGGCAACTGGTCGACTTCATTTAAATAAACAAATAAAAAATAAGATAAACTCTCAGGAATAGATAAATAATAACAAAAAAATTGTAAAGTGGAGAAAGCGAGAGCGCGCGAATGCACTCAAGCAAACACAAACAGCACAGCACGATGCGTATTTTTTTTAAATTGACAAAATAAATCATAATAAATCAAAAATAAAAATAAGGGAAAAGGCTAGAGTGCGTCAGCACACAGGAGCAAAGACAAGCAGCGCAGCTTGAAGCATAGTAAAAAAAATAATACATAGACAACTGGTCGACCTCATTAGGAATAAAAAACCCAAAAGAATAGATAGACAAACAAACAAACACATAAATGTGGAGAGAAGGGCAGTGCGCGCAGGAGCAAAGGTAAACAGCAGACAGACCTGAATCCTTATTTTTACAAGGTCGACCTCAGAACTTTGTTCAGTTTGTCTCGGTGAGGGATAATGGAAGGAAGGGCAGGCACTGGTCGAATTAATTAAATAAACAAAAAATAAGATAAACTCTCAGGATAGATAAATAATAACAAAAAAATTGTAAAGTGGAGAAAGCGAGAGCGTGCGAATGCACTCAAGCAAACACAAACAGCACAGCACGATGCGTATTTTTTTTAAATTGACAAATAACTCAAAAAATAAAAATAAGTGGAAAAGGCGAGAGTGCGCGAGCACACAGGAGCAAAGACAAGCAGCGCAGCTTGATGCGTAGTAAAAAAAATAATAAATAGACAACTGGTCGACCTCATTAGAAATAAAAACCCAAAAGATTAGATAGACAAACAAACAAACACATAAATGTGGAGAGAAGGGCAGTGGCGCGCAGGAGCAAAGGTAAACAGCAGACAGACCTGAATCCTTATCTTTACAAGGACGACCTCAGAACTTTGTTAAATTTGTCTCGGTGACGGAATTATGGAAGGAAGGGCAGGCAACTGGTCGACTTCATTTAAATAAACAAATAAAAATAAGATAAACTCTCAGGAATAGATAAATAATAACAAAAAAATTGTAAAGTGGAGAAAGCGAGAGCGCGCGAATGCACTCAAGCAAACACAAACAGCACAGCACGATGCGTATTTTTTTTAAATTGACAAAATAAATCATAAATAAATCAAAAATAAAAATAAGTGGAAAAGGCGAGAGTGCGCGAGCACACAGGAGCAAAGACAAGCAGCGCAGCTTGATGTATAGTAAAAAAAATAATAAATAGACAACTGGTCGACCTCATTAGAAATAAAAACCCAAAGAATAGATAGACAAACAAACAAACACATAAATGTGGAGAGAAGGGGCAGTGACGCGCAGGAGCAAAGGTAAACAGCAGACAGACCTGAATCCTTATCTTTACAAGGTCGACCTCAGAACTTTGTTAAGTTTGTCTCGGTGACGGATTATGGAAGGAAGGGCAGGCAATGGTCGACTTCATTTAAATAAACAAATAAAAAATAAGATAAACTCTCAGGAATAGATAAATAAAAACAAAAAAATTGTAACGTGGAGAAAGCGAGAGCGCGCGAATGCACTCAAGCAAACACAAACAGCACAGCACGATGCATATTTTTTTTTTAAATTGACAAAATAAATCAAACATAAATCAAAAATAAAAATAAGTGGGAAAAGCGAGAGTGCGCGAGCACACAGGAGCAAAGACAAGCAGGGCAGCTTGATGCGTAGTAAAAAAAATAATAAATAGACAACTGGTCGACCTCATTAGAAATAAAAACCCAAAAGATTAGATAGACAAATAAACAAACACATAAATGTGGAGAGAAGGGCAGTGCGCGCAGCAGCAAAGGTAAAACAGCAGACAGACCTGAATCCTTATCTTTACAAGGTCGGACCTCAGAACTTTGTTCAGTTTGTCTCGGTGACGGATATGGAAGGAAGGGCAGGCAACTGGTCGACTTCATTTAAATAAACAAAAAATAAGATAAACTCTCAGGAATAGATAAATAATAACAAAAAAATTGTAAAGTGGAGAAAGCGAGAGCGCGCGAATGCACTCAAGCAAACACAAACAGCACAGCACGATGCGTATTTTTTTTAAATTGACAAAATAAATCAAAAATAAATCAAAAAATAAAAATAAGTGGAAAAGGCGAGAGTGCGCGAGCACACAGGAGCAAAGACAAGCAGCGCAGCTTGATGCGTAGTAAAAAAAAATAATAAATAGACAACTGGTCGACCTCATTAGAAATAAAAACCCAAAAGATTAGATAGACAAACAAACAAAACACATAAATTTGGAGAGAAGGGCAGTGCGCGCAGGAGCAAAGGTAAACAGCAGACAGACCTGAATCTTATCTTTACAAGGTCGACCTCAGTACTTTGTTCAGTTTGTCTCGGTGACGGATAATGGAAGGAAGGGCAGGCAACTGGTCGACATCATTTAAATAAACAAATAAAGAATAAGATAAACTCTCAGGAATAGATAAATAATAACAAAAAAATTGTAAAGTGGAGAAAGCGAGAGCGCGCGAATGCACTCAAAGCAAACACAAACAGCACAGCACGATGCGTATTTTTTTTTTTAAATTGACAAAATAAATCAAAAATAAATCAAAAATAAAAATAAGTGGAAAAGGCGAGAGTGCGCGAGCACACAGGAGCAAAGACAAGCAGCGCAGCTTGATGCGTAGTAAAAAAATAATAAATAGACAACTGGTCGACCTCATTAGAAATAAAAACCCAAAAGATTAGATAGACAAACAAACAAACACATAAATGTGGAGAGAAGGCAGTGCGCGCAGGAGCAAAGGTAAACAGCAGACCAGACCTGAATCCTTATCTTTACAAGGTCGACCTCAGAACTTTGTTCAGTTTGTCTCGGTGACGGATAATGGAAGAAGGGCAGGCAACTGGTCGACTTCATTTAAATAAACAAAAAATAAGATAAACTCTCAGGAATAGATAAATAATAACAAAAAAATTGTAAAGTGGAGAAAGCGAGAGAGCGCGAATGCACTCAAGCAAACACAAACAGCACAGCACGATGCGTATTTTTTTTACATTGACAAAAATAAATCAAAAATAAAAATAAGTGAAAAGGCGAGAGTGCGCGAGCACACAGGAGCAAAGACAAGCAGCGCAGCTTGATGCGTAGTAAAAAAAATAATAAATAGACAACTGGTCGACCTCATTAGAAATAAAAACCCAAAAGATTAGATAGACAAACAAACAAACACATAAATGTGGAGAGAAGGGCAGTGCGCGCAGGAGCAAAAGTAAACAGCAGACAGACCTGAATCCTTATCTTTACAAGGTTCCGACCTCAGAACTTTGTTCAGTTTTGTCTCGGTGACGGATAATGGAAGGAAGGGCAGGCAACTGGTCGACTCATTTAAATAAACAAATAAAAAATAAGATAAACTCTCAGGAATAGATAAATAATAACAAAAAAATTGTAAAGTGGAGGAAGCGAGAGCGCGCGAATGCACTCAAGCAAACACAAAAGAGCACAGCACGAGCGTATTTTTTTTTAAATTGACAAAATAAATCAAAAATAAATCAAAAATAAAAATAAGTGGAAAAGGCGAGAGTGCACGAGCACACGGGAGCAAAGACAAGCAGCGCAGCTTGATGCGTAGTAAAAAAAATAATAAATAGACAACTGGTCGACCTCATTAGAAATAAAAATCCAAAAGATTAGATAGACAAACAAACAAACCCATAAATGTGGAGAGAAGGGGCAGTGCGCGCAGGAGCAAAGGTAAACAGCAGACAGACTTGAATCCTTATCTTTACAAGGTCGACCTCAGAACTTTGTTCAGTTTGTCTCGGTGACGGAAAATGGAAGGAAGGGCAGGCAACTGGTCGACTTCATTTAAATAAACAAATAAAAAATAAGATAAACTCTCAGGAATAGATAAATAATAACAAAAAAATTGTAAAGTGGAGAAAGCGAGAGCGCGCGAATGCACTCAAGCAAACACAAACAGCACAGCACGATGCGTATTTTTTTTAAATTGACAAAATAAATCATAAATAAATCAAAAATATAAATAAGTGGAAAAGGCGAGAGTCCGCGAGCACACAGGAGCAAAGACAAGCAGCGCAGCTTGATGCGTAGTAAAAAAAATAATAAATACACAACGGGTCGACCTCATTAGAAATAAAAACCCAAAAGATTAGATAGACAAACAAACAAACACATAAATGTGGAGAGAAGGGCAGTGCGCGCAGGAGCAAAGGTAAACAGCAGACAGACCCTGAAATCGTTATCTTTACAAGGTCGACCTCAGAACTTTGTTCAGTTTGTCTCGGTGACGGATAATTTAAGGAAGGGCAGGCAACTGGTCTACTTCATTTAAATAAACAATTAAAAAAAAGGATAAACTCTCAGGAATAGATAAATAATAACAAAAAAATAGTAAAACTGGAGAAAGCGAGAGCGCGCGAATGCACTCAAGCAAACACAAACAGCACAGCACGATGCGTATTTTTTTTTAAAATTGACAAAATAAATCAAAAATAAAAATAAGTGGAAAAGGCGAGAGTGCGCGAGCACACAGGAGCAAAGACAAGCAGCGCAGCTTGATGCGTAGTAAAAAAAATAATAAATAGACAACTGGTCGACCTCATTAGAAATAAAAACCCAAAAGATTAGATAGACAAACAAACAAACACATAAATGTGGAGAGAGGGCAAGTGCGCCGCAGGAGCAAAAGTAAACAGCAGACAGACCTGAATCCTTATCTTTACAAGTCGACCTCAGAACTTTGTTCAGTTTGTCTCGGTGACGGATAATGGAAGGAAATGCAGGCAACTGGTCGACTTCATTTAAATAAACAAATAAAAAATAAGATAAACTCTCAGGAATAGATAAATAATAACAAAAAAATTGTAAAGTGGAGGAAGCGAGAGCGCGCGAATGCACTCAAGCAAACACAAAGAGCACAGCACGATGCGTATTTTTTTTTAAATTGACAAAATAAATCAAAAATAAATCAAAAATAAAATAAGTGGAAAGGCGAGAGTGCACGAGCACACGGAGCAAAGACAAGCAGCGCAGCTTGATGCGTAGTAAAAAAAATAAAAATAGACAACTGGTCGACCTCATTAGAAATAAAAATCCAAAAGATTAGATAGACAAACAAACAAACCCATAAATGTGGAGAGAAGGGCAGTGCGCGCAGGAGCAAAGGTAAACAGCACACAGACTTGAATCCTTATCTTTACAAGGTCGACCTCAGAACTTTGTTCAGTTTGTCTCGGTGACGGAAAATGGAAGGAAAGGCAGGCAACTGGTCGACTTCATTTAAATAAACAAATAAAAAATAGATAAACTCTCAGGAATAGATAAATAATAACAAAAAAATTGTAAAGTGGAGAAAGCGAGAGCGCTGCGAATGCACTCAAGCAAACACAAAACGGCACAGCACGATGCGTATTTTTTTTAAATTGACAAAATAAATCATAAATAAATCAAAATAAAAATAAGTGGAAAAGGCGAGAGTCCGCGAGCACACAGGAGCAAAGACAAGCAGCGCAGCTTGATGCGTAGTAAAAAAATAATAAATACACAACGGGTCGACCTCATTAGAAATAAAAACCCAAAAGATTAGATAGACAAACAAACAAACACATAAATGTGGAGAGAAGGGCAGTGCGCGCAGGAGCAAAGGTAAACAGCAGACAGACTTGAATCCTTATCTTTACAAGGTCGACCTCAGAACTTTGTTCAGTTTGTCTCGGTGACGGAAAATGGAAGGAAAGGCAGGCAACTGGTCGACTTCATTTAAATAAACAAATAAAAAATAAGATAAACTCTCAAGGAATAGATAAATAATAACAAAAAAATTGTAAAGTGGAGAAAGCGAGAGCGCGCGAATGCACTCAAGCAAACACAAACAGCACAGCACGATGCGTATTTTTTTTAAATTGACAAAATAATCATAAATAAATCAAAAATATAAATAAGTGGAAAAGGCGAGAGTCCCGCGAGCACACAGGAGCAAAGACAAGCAGCGCAGCTTGATGCGTAGTAAAAAAAATAATAAATAGACAACTGGTCGACCTCATTAGAAATAAAAACCCAAAAGATTAGATAGACAAACAAACAAACACATAAATGTGGAGAGAAGGGCAGTGCGCGCAGGAGCAAAGGTAAACAGCAGAGAGACCTGAATCCTTATCTTTACAAGGTCGACCTCAGAACTTTGTTCAGTTTGTCTCGGTGACGGATAATGGAAGGAAGGGCAGGCAACTGGTCGACTTCATTTTAAATAAACAAATAAAAAATAAGATAAACTCTCAGGAATAGATAAATAATAACAAAAAATTGTAAAGTGGGAGAAAGCGAGAGCGCACGAATGCACTCAAGCAAACACAAACAGCACAGCACGATGCGTATTTTTTTTAAATTGACAAAATAAATCAAAAATAAAAATAAGTGGAAAAGGCGAGAGTGCGCGAGCACACAGGAGCAAAGACAAGCAGCGCAGCTTGATGCGTAGTAAAAAAAAATAATAAATACACAACTGTGCGACCTCATTAGAATAAATACCCAAAAGATTAGATAGACAAACAAACAACCACATAGATGTGGAGAGAAGGGCAGTGCGCGCAGGAGCAAATGTAAACAGCAGACAGGACCTGAATCCTTATCTTTACAAGGACGACCTCAGAACTTTTTTCAGTTTGTCTCGGTGACGGATAATGGAAGGAAGTGCAGGCAACTGGTCGACTTCATTTAAATAAACAAATAAAAAATAAGATAAACTCTCAGGAATAGAAAAATAATAAACAAAAAAATTGTAAAGTGGAGAAAGCGAGAGCGCGCGAATGCACTCAAGCAAACACAAACAGCACAGCACGATGCGTATTTTTTTTAAATTGACAAATAAATCAAAAATAAATCAAAAATAAAAATAAGTGGAAAAGGCGAGAGTGCGAGAGCACACAGGAAGCAAAGACAAGCAGCGCAGCTTGATGCGTAGTAAAAAAATAATAAATAGACAACGGGTAGTCCTCATTAGAAATAAAAACCAAAAGATTAGATAGACAAACAAACAAACACATAAATGTGGAGAGAAGGGCAGTGCGCGCATGAGCAAAGGTAAACAGCAGACAGACCTGAATCCTTATTTTACAAGGTCGACCTCTGAACTTTGTTCAGTTTGTTCGGTGACGGATAATGGAAGGAAGGGCAGGCAACTGGTCGACTTCATTTAAATAAACAAAAAATAAGATAAACTCTCAGGAATAGATAAATAATAACAAAAAAATTGTAAAGTGCAGAAAGCGAGAGCGCGCGAATGCACTCAAGCAAACACAAACAGCACAGCACGATGCGTATTTTTTTTTAAAATTGACAAAATAAATCAAAAATAAAATCAAAAATAAAAATAAGTGGAAAAGGCGAGAGTGCGCGAGCACACAGTAGCAAGTCAAGCAGCGCAGCTTGATGCGTAGTAAAAAAAAATAATAAAATAGACAACTGGTCGACCTCATTAGAAATAAAAACCCAAAGATTAGATAGACAAACAAACAAACACATAAATGTGGAGAGAAGGGCAGTGCGCGCAGGAGCAAAGGTAAACAGCAGACAGACCTGAATCCTTATCTTTACAAGGTCGACCTCAGAACTTTGTTCAGTTTGTCTCGGTGACGGATAATGGAAGGAAGGGCAGGCAACTGGTCGAATTCATTTAAATAAACAATTAAAAAAAATGATAAACTCTCAGGAATAGATAAATAATAACAAAAAATTGTAAAGTGGAGAAAGCGAGAGTGCGCGAATGCACTCAAGCAAACACAAACAGCACAGCACGATGCGTATTTTATTTTTAAAATTGACAAAATAAATCAAAAATAAATCAAAAATATAAATAAGTGGAAAAGGCGAGAGTGCGCGAGCACGCAGGAGCAAAGACAAGCAGCGCAGCTTGATGCGTTGTAAAAAAAATAATAAATAGACAACTGGTCGACCCTCATTAGAAATAAAAAACCCAAAAGATTAGATAGACAAACAAACAAAACACATAAATGTGGAGAGAAGGGCAGTGCGCGCAGGAGCAAAGGTAAACAGCAGACAGACCTGAATCCTTATCTTTACAAGGTCGACCTCAGAACTTTGTTCAGTTTGTCTCGGTGACGGATAATGGAAGGAAGTGCAGGCAACTGGTCGACTTCATTAAAATAAACAAATAAAAAATAAGATAAACTCTCAGGAATAGATAAATAATAAGAAAAAAATTGTAAAGTGGAGAAAGCGAGAGCGCGCGAATGCACTCAAGCAAACACAAACAGCACAGCACGATGCGTATTTTTTTTTAAAATTGACAAAATAAATCAAAAATAAAAATAAGTGGAAAAGGCGAGAGTGCGCGAGCACACAGGAGCAAAGACAAGCAGCGCAGCTTGATGCGTAGTAAAAAAAATAATAAATAGACAACTGGTCGACCTCATTAGAAATAAAAACCCAAAAGATTAGATAGACAAACAAACAAACACATAAATGTGGAGAGAAGGGCAGTGCGCGCAGGAGCAAAGGGTAAACAGCAGACAGACCTGAATCCTTATCTTTACAAGGTCGACCTCAGAAACTTTTGTTCAGTTTGTCTCGGTGACGGATAATGAAGGAAGGGCAGGCAACTGGTCGACTTCATTTAAATAAACAAAAAATAAGATAAACTCTCAGGAATAGATAAATAATAACAAAAAAATTGTAAAGTACAGAAAGCGAGAGCGCGCGAATGCACTCAAGCAAACACAAACAGCACAGCTCGATGCGTATTTTTTTTAAAATTGACAAAATAAATCAAAAATAAATCAAAAATAAAAATAAGTGGAAAAGGCGAGAGTGCGCGAGCACACAGGAGCAAAGACAAGCAGCGCAGCTTGATGCGTAGTAAAAAAATAATAAATAGGACAACTGGTCGACCTCATTAGAAATAAAAACCCAAAAGATTCGATAGACAAACAAACAAACACATAAATGTGGAGAGAAGGGCAGTGCGTGCAGGAGCAAAGATAAACAGCAGACAGACCTGAACCCTTATCTTTACAAGGTCGACCTCAGAACTTTGTTCAGTTTGTCTCGGTGACGGATAATGGAAGGAAGGGCAGGCAACTGGTCGACTTCATTAAAATAAACAAAAGATAATAAGATAAACTCTCAGGAATAGATAAATAATAACAAAAAAATTGTAAAGTGGAGAAAGCGAGAGCGCGCGAATGCACTCAAGCAAACACAACAGCACAGCACGATGCGTATTTTTTTTTAAATTGGCAATACAAATCAAAAATAAATCAAAAATAAAAATAAGTGGAAAAGGCGAGAGTGCGCGAGCACACAGGAGCAAAGACAAGCAGCGCAGCTTGATGCGTAGTAAAAAAAAATAATAAATAGACAACTGGTCGACCTCATTAGAAATAAAAACCCAAAAGATTAGATAGACAAACAAACAAACACATAAATGTGGAGAGAAGGGCAGTGCGCGCAGGAGCAATGGTAAACAGCAGACAGACCTGAATCCTAATCTTTACAAGGTCGACCTCAGATCTTTGTATGTTTGTCTCGGTGACGGATAATGGAAGGAAGGGCAGGCAACTGGTCGACTTCATTTAAATAAACAATAAAAAAATATGATAAACTCTCAGGAATAGATAAATAATAACAAAAAAATTGTAAAGTGGAGGAAGCGAGAGCGCGCGGAATGCACTCAAGCAAACACAAAGAGCACAGCACGATGCGTATTTTTTTTTAAATTGACAAAATAAATCAAAAATAAATCAAAAATAAAAATAAGTGGAAAGGCGAGAGTGCACGAGCACACGGGAGCAAAGACAAGCAGCGCAGCTTGATGCGTAGTAAAAAAAAATAATAAATAGACAACTGGTCGACCTCATTAGAATAAAAATCCAAAAGATTAGATAGACAAACAAACAAACCCATAAATGTGGAGAGAAGGGCAGTGCGCGCAGGAGCAAAGGTAAACAGCAGACAGACTTGAATCCTTATCTTTACAAGGTCGACCTCAGAACTTTGTTCAGTTTGTCTCGGTGACGGAAAATGGAAGGAAAGGCAGGCAACTGGTCGACTTCATTTAAATAAACAAATAAAAAATAAGATAAACTCTCAGGAATAGATAAATAATAACAAAAAAATTGTAAAGTGGAGAAAGCGAGAGCGCGCGAATGCACTCAAGCAAACACAAACAGCACAGCACGATGCGTATTATTTTTAAATTGACAAAATAAATCATAAATAAATCAAAAATAAAAATAAGTGGAAAAGGCGAGAGTCCGCGAGCACACAGGAGCAAAGACAAGCAGCGCAGCTTGATGCGTAGTAAAAAAAATAATAAATACACAACGGTCGACCTCATTAGAAATAAAAAACCCAAAAGATTAGATAGACAAACAAACAAACACATAAATGTGGAGAGAAGGGCAGTGCGCGCAGGAGCACAAGGTAAACAGCAGACAGACTTGAATCCTTATCTTTACAAGGTCGACCTCAGAACTTTGTTCAGTTTGTCTCGGTGACGGAAAATGGAAGGAAAGGCAGGCAACTGGTCGACTTCATTTAAATAAACAAATAAAAAATAAGATAAACTCTCAGGAATAGATAAATAATAACAAAAAAATTGTAAAGTGGAGAAAGCGAGAGCGCGCGAATGCACTCAAGCAAACACAAACAGCACAGCACGATGCGTATTTTTTTTAAATTGACAAAATAAATCATAAATAAATCAAAAATATAAATAAGTGGAAAAGGCGAGAGTCCGCGAGCACACAGGAGCAAAGACAAGCAGCGCAGCTTGATGCGTAGTAAAAAAAATAATAAATAGACAACTGGTCGACCTCATTAGAAATAAAAACCCAAAAGATTAGATAGACAAACAAACAAACACATAAATGTGGAGAGAAGGGCAGTGCGCGCAGGAGCAAAGGTAAACAGCAGAGAGACCTGAATCCTTATCTTTACAAGGTCGACCTCAGAACTTTGTTCAGTTTGTCTCGGTGACGGATAATGGAAGGAAGGGCAGGCAACTGGTCGACTTCATTTAAATAAACAAATAAAAAATAAGATAAACTCTCAGGAATAGATAAATAATAACAAAAAATTGTAAAGTGGAGAAAGCGAGAGCGCACGAATGCACTCAAGCAAACACAAACAGCACAGCACGATGCGTATTTTTTTTAAAATTGACAAAATAAATCAAAAATAAAAATAAGTGGAAAAGGCGAGAGTGCGCGAGCACACAGGAGCAAAGACAAGCAGCGCAGCTTGATGCGTAGTAAAAAAAATAATAAATACACAACTGGTCGACCTCATTAGAAATAAATACCCAAAAGATTAGATAGACAAACAAACAACCACATAGATGTGGAGAGAAGGGCAGTGCGCGCAGGAGCAAATGTAAACAGCAGACAGACCTGAATCCTTATCTTTACAAGGACGACCTCAGAACTTTTTTCAGTTTGTCTCGGTGACGGATAATGGAAGGAAGTGCAGGCAACTGGTCGACTTCATTTAAATAAACAAATAAAAAATAAGATAAACTCTCAGGAATAGAAAAATAATAACAAAAAAATTGTAAAGTGGAGAAAGCGAGAGCGCGCGAATGCACTCAAGCAAACACAAACAGCACAGCACGATGCGTATTTTTTTTAAATTGACAAAATAAATCAAAAATAAATCAAAAATAAAAATAAGTGGAAAAGGCGAGAGTGCGAGAGCACACAGGAGCAAAGACAAGCAGCGCAGCTTGATGCGTAGTAAAAAAATAATAAATAGACAACGGGTAGTCCTCATTAGAAATAAAAACCCAAAAGATTAGATAGACAAACAAACAAACACATAAATGTGGAGAGAAGGGCAGTGCGCGCATGAGCAAAGGTAAACAGCAGACAGACCTGAATCCTTATTTTACAAGGTCGACCTCTGAACTTTGTTCAGTTTGTTCGGTGACGGATAATGGAAGGAAGGGCAGGCAACTGGTCGACTTCATTTAAATAAACAAAAAATAAGATAAACTCTCAGGAATAGATAAATAATAACAAAAAAATTGTAAAGTGCAGAAAGCGAGAGCGCGCGAATGCACTCAAGCAAACACAAACAGCACAGCACGATGCGTATTTTTTTTTAAAATTGACAAAATAAATCAAAAATAAATCAAAAATAAAAATAAGTGGAAAAGGCGAGAGTGCGCGAGCACACAGTAGCAAAGTCAAGCAGCGCAGCTTGATGCGTAGTAAAAAAAAATAATAAATAGACAACTGGTCGACCTCATTAGAAATAAAAACCCAAAAGATTAGATAGACAAACAAACAAACACATAAATGTGGAGAGAAGGGCAGTGCGCGCAGGAGCAAAGGTAAACAGCAGACAGACCTGAATCCTTATCTTTACAAGGTCGACCTCAGAACTTTGTTCAGTTTGTCTCGGTGACGGATAATGGAAGGAAGGGCAGGCAACTGGTCGAATTCATTTAAATAAACAATTAAAAAAATGATAAACTCTCAGGAATAGATAAATAATAACAAAAATTGTAAAGTGGAGAAAGCGAGAGTGCGCGAATGCACTCAAGCAAACACAAACAGCACAGCACGATGCGTATTTTATTTTTAAAATTGACAAAATAAATCAAAAATAAATCAAAAATATAAATAAGTGGAAAAGGCGAGAGTGCGCGAGCACGCAGGAGCAAAGACAAGCAGCGCAGCTTGATGCGTTGTAAAAAAAATAATAAATAGACAACTGGTCGACCTCATTAGAAATAAAAACCCAAAAGATTAGATAGACAAACAAACAAACACATAAATGTGGAGAGAAGGGCAGTGCGCGCAGGAGCAAAGGTAAACAGCAGACAGACCTGAATCCTTATCTTTACAAGGTCGACCTCAGAACTTTGTTCAGTTTGTCTCGGTGACGGATAATGGAAGGAAGTGCAGGCAACTGGTCGACTTCATTAAAATAAACAAATAAAAAATAAGATAAACTCTCAGGAATAGATAAATAATAAGAAAAAAATTGTAAAGTGGAGAAAGCGAGAGCGCGCGAATGCACTCAAGCAAACACAAACAGCACAGCACGATGCGTATTTTTTTTTAAAATTGACAAAATAAATCAAAAATAAAAATAAGTGGAAAAGGCGAGAGTGCGCGAGCACACAGGAGCAAAGACAAGCAGCGCAGCTTGATGCGTAGTAAAAAAAATAATAAATAGACAACTGGTCGACCTCATTAGAAATAAAAACCCAAAAGATTAGATAGACAAACAAACAAACACATAAATGTGGAGAGAAGGGCAGTGCGCGCAGGAGCAAAGGTAAACAGCAGACAGACCTGAATCCTTATCTTTACAAGGTCGACCTCAGAACTTTGTTCAGTTTGTCTCGGTGACGGATAATGGAAGGAAGGGCAGGCAACTGGTCGACTTCATTTAAATAAACAAAAAATAAGATAAACTCTCAGGAATAGATAAATAATAACAAAAAAATTGTAAAGTACAGAAAGCGAGAGCGCGCGAATGCACTCAAGCAAACACAAACAGCACAGCACGATGCGTATTTTTTTTAAATTGACAAAATAAATCAAAAATAAATCAAAAATAAAAATAAGTGGAAAAGGCGAGAGTGCGCGAGCACACAGGAGCAAAGACAAGCAGCGCAGCTTGATGCGTAGTAAAAAAAATAATAAATAGACAACTGGTCGACCTCATTAGAAATAAAAACCCAAAAGATTCGATAGACAAACAAACAAACACATAAATGTGGAGAGAAGGGCAGTGCGTGCAGGAGCAAAGATAAACAGCAGACAGACCTGAACCCTTATCTTTACAAGGTCGACCTCAGAACTTTGTTCAGTTTGTCTCGGTGACGGATAATGGAAGGAAGGGCAGGCAACTGGTCGACTTCATTTAAATAAACAAAAGATAATAAGATAAACTCTCAGGAATAGATAAATAATAACAAAAAAATTGTAAAGTGGAGAAAGCGAGAGCGCGCGAATGCACTCAAGCAAACACAAACAGCACAGCACGATGCGTATTTTTTTTGAAATTGGCAATACAAATCAAAAATAAATCAAAAATAAAAATAAGTGGAAAAGGCGAGAGTGCGCGAGCACACAGGAGCAAATACAAGCAGCGCAGCTTGATGCGTAGTAAAAAAAATAATAAATAGACAACTGGTCGACCTCATTAGAAATAAAAACCCAAAAGATTAGATAGACAAACAAACAAACACATAAATGTGGAGAGAAGGGCAGTGCGCGCAGGAGCAATGGTAAACAGCAGACAGACCTGAATCCTAATCTTTACAAGGTCGACCTCAGATCTTTGTATGTTTGTCTCGGTGACGGATAATGGAAGGAAGGGCAGGCAACTGGTCGACTTCATTTAAATAAACAAATAAAAAATATGATAAACTCTCAGGAATAGATAAATAATAACAAAAAAATTGTAAAGTGGAGAAAGCGAGAGCGCGCGAATGCACTCAAGCAAACACAAACAGCACAGCACGATGCGTATTTTTTTTTAAATTGACAAAATAAATCAAAAATAAATCAAAAATAAAAATAAGTGGAAAAGGCGAGAGTGCGAGAGCACACAGGAGCAAAGACAAGCAGCGCAGCTTGATGCGTAGTAAAAAAAAATAATAAATAGACAACTGGTTGACCTCATTAGAAATAAAAACCCAAAAGATTAGATAGACAAACAAACAAACACATAAATGTGGAGAGAAGGGCAGTGCGCGCAGGAGCAAAGGTAAACAGCAGACAGACCTGAATCCTTATCTTTACAAGGTCGACCTCAGAACTTTGTTCAGTTTGTCTCGGTGACGGATAATGGAAGGAAGGGCAGGCAACTGGTCGCCTTCATTTAAATAAACAAATAAAAATAAGATAAACTCTCAGGAATAGATAAATAATAACAAAAAAATTGTAAAGTGGAGAAAGCGAGAGCGCGCGAATGCACTCAAGCAAACACAAACAGCACAGCACGATGCGTATTTTTTTTTAAATTGACAAAATAAATCAAAAATAAAACAAAAATAAAAATAAGTGGAAAAGGCGAGAGTGCGCGAGCACACAGCAGCAAAGACAAGCTGCGCAGCTTGATGCGTAGTAAAAAACATAATAAATAGACAACTGGTAGACCTCATTAGAAACAAAAACCCAAAAGATTAGATAGACAAACCAACAAACACATAAATGTGGAGAGAAGGGCAGTGCGGGCAGGAGCAAAGGTAAACAGCAGACAGACCTGAATCCTTATCTTTACAAGGACGACCTCAGAACTTTGTTCAGTTTGTCTCGGTGACGGATAATGGAAGGAAGGGCAGGCAACTGGTCGACTTCATTTAAATAAACAAATAAAAAATAATATAAACTCTCAGGAATAGATAAATAATAACAAAAAAATTGTAAAGTGGAGAAAGCGAGAGCGCGCGAATGCACTCAAGCAAACACAAACAGCACAGCACGATGCGTATTTTTTTTTAAATTGACAAAATAAATCAAAAATAAATCAAAAATAAAAATAAGTGGAAAAGGCGAGAGTGCGGGAGCACACAGGAGCAAAGACAAGCAGCGCAGCTTGATGCGTAGTAAAAAAAATAATAAATAGACAACTGGTCGACCTCATTAGAAATAAAAACCCAAAAGATTAGATAGACAAACAAACAAACACATAAATGTGGAGAGAAGGGCAGTGCGCGCAGGATCAAAGGTAAACAGCAGACAGACCTGAATCCTTATCTTTACAAGGTCGACCTCAGAACTTTGTTCAGTTTGTGTCGGTGACGGATAATGGAAGGAAGGGCAGGCAACTGGTCGACTTCATTTAAATAAACAAATAAAAAATAAGATAAACTCTCAGGAATAGATAAATAATAACAATAAAATTGTAAAGTGCAGAAAGCGAGAGCGCGAGAATGCACTCAAGCAAACACAAACAGCACAGCACGATGCGTATTTTTTTTATATTGGCAAAATAAATCAAAAACAAATCAAAAATAAAAATAAGTGGAAAAGGCGAGAGTGCGCGAGCACACAGGAGCAAAGACAATCAGCGCAGATTGATGCGTAGTAAAAAAAATAATAAATAGACAACTGGTCGACCTCATTAGAAATAAATACCCAAAAGATTAGATAGACAAACAAACAAACACATAAATGTGGAGAGAAGGGCAGTGCGGGCAGGAGCAAAGGTAAACAGCAGACAGACCTGAATCCTTATCTTTACAAGGTCGACCTCAAAACTTTGTTCAGTTTGTCTCGGTGACGGATAATGGAAGGAAGGGAGGAAACTGGTCGACTTCATTTAAATAAACAAATAAAAAATAAGATAAACTCTCAGGAATAGATAAATAATAACAAAAAAATTGTAAAGTGGAGAAAGCGAGAGCGCGCGAATGCACTCAAGCAAACACAAACAGCACAGCCCGATGCGTATTTTTTTTAAAATTGACAAAATGAATAAAAATTAATCAAAAATAAAAATTAGTGGAAAAGGCGTGAGTGCGCGAGCACACAGGAGCAAAGACAAGCAGCGCAGCTTGATTCGTAGTAAAAAAAATAATAAATAGACAACTGGTCGACCTCATTAGAAATAAAAACCCAAAAGATTAGATAGACAAACAAACAAACACATAAATGTGGAGAGAAGGGCAGTGCGCGCAGGAGCAAAGGTAAACAGCAGACAGACCTGAATCCTTATCTTTACAAGGTCGACCTCAGAACCTTGTTCAGTTTGTCTCGGTGACGGATAATGGAAGGAAGGGCAGGCAACTGGTCGACTTCATTTAAATAAACAAATAAAAAATAAGATAAACTCTCAGGAATAGATAAATAATAACAAAAAAATTGTAAAGTGGAGAAAGCGAGAGCGCGCGAATGCACTCAAGCAAACACAAACAGCACAGCACGATGTGTATTTTTTTTATATTGACAAAATAAATCAAAAATAACAATAAGTGGAAAAGGCGAGAGTGCGCGAGCACACAGGAGCAAAGACAAGCAGCGCAGCTTGATGCGTAGTAAAAAAAATAATAAATAGACAACTGGTCGACCTCATTAGAAATAAAAACCCAAAAGATTAGATAGACAAACAAACAAACACATAAATGTGGAGAGAAGGGCAGTGCGCGCAGGAGCAAAGGTAAACAGCAGACAGACCTGAATCCTTATCTTTACAAGGACGACCTCAGAACTTTGTTCAGTTTGTCTCGGTGACGGATAATGGAAGGAAGGGCAGGCAACTGGTCGACTTCATTTAAATAAACAAATAAAAAATAATATAAACTCTCAGGAATAGATAAATAATAACAAAAAAATTGTAAAGTGGAGAAAGCGAGAGCGCGCGAATGCACTCAAGCAAACACAAACAGCACAGCACGATGCGTATTTTTTTTTAAATTGACAAAATAAATCAAAAATAAATCAAAAATAAAAATAAGTGGAAAAGGCGAGAGTGCGCGAGCACACAGGAGCAAAGACAAGCAGCGCAGCTTGATGCGTAGTAAAAAAAATAATAAATAGACAACTGGTCGACCTCATTAGAAATAAAAACCCAAAAGATTAGATAGACAAACAAACAAACACATAAATGTGGAGAGAAGGGCAGTGCGCGCAGGATCAAAGGTAAACAGCAGACAGACCTGAATCCTTATCTTTACAAGGTCGACCTCAGAACTTTGTTCATTTTGTGTCGGTGACGGATAATGGAAGGAAGGGCAGGCAACTGGTCGACTTCATTTAAATAAACAAATAAAAAATAAGATAAACTCTCAGTAATAGATAAATAATAACAATAAAATTGTAAAGTGCAGAAAGCGAGAGCGCGAGAATGCACTCAAGCAACCACAAACAGCACAGCACGATGCGTATTTTTTTTATATTGACAAAATAAATCAAAAATAAATCAAAAATAAAAATAAGTGGAAAAGGCGAGAGTGCGCGAGCACACAGGAGCAAAGACAAGCAGCGCAGCTTGATGCGTAGTAAAAAAAATAATAAATAGACAACTGGTCGACCTCATTAGAAATAAATACCCAAAAGATTAGATAGACAAACAAACAAACACATAAATGTGGAGAGAAGGGCAGTGCGGGCAGGAGCAAAGGTAAACAGCAGACAGACCTGAATCCTTATCTTTACAAGGTCGACCTCAGAACTTTGTTCAGTTTGTCTCGGTGACGGATAATGGAAGGAAGGGAGGAAACTGGTCGACTTCATTTAAATAAACAAATAAAAAATAAGATAAACTCTCAGGAATAGATAAATAATAACAAAAAAATTGTAAAGTGGAGAAAGCGAGAGCGCGCGAATGCACTCAAGCAAACACAAACAGCACAGCACGATGTGTATTTTTTTTATATTGACAAAATGAATAAAAATAAATCAAAAATAAAAATTAGTGGAAAAGGCGAGAGTGCGCGAGCACACAGGAGCAAAGACAAGCAGCGCAGCTTGATGCGTAGTAAAAAAAATAATAAATAGACAACTGGTCGACCTCATTAGAAATAAAAACCCAAAAGATTAGATAGACGAACAAACAAACACATAAATGTGGAGAGAAGGGCAGTGCGCGCAGGAGCAAAGGTAAACAGCAGACAGACCTGAATCCTTATCTTTACATGGTCGACTTCAGAACTTTGTTCAGTTTCTCTCGGTGACGGATAATGGAAGGAAGGGCAGGCAACTGGTCGACTTCATTTAAATAAACAAATAAAAATAAGATAAACTCTCAGGAATAGATAAATAATAACAAAAAAATTGTAAAGTGGAGAAAGCGAGAGCGCGCGAATGCACTCAAGCAAACACAAACAGCACAGCACGATGCATATTTTTTTTTAAATTGACAAAATAAATCAAAAATAAATCAAAAATAAAAATAAGTGGAAAAGGCGAGAGTGCGCGAGCACACAGGAGCAAAGACAAGCAGCGCAGTTTGATGCGTAGTAAAAAAATAATAAATAGACAACGGGTCGTCCTCATTAGAAATAAAAACCCAAAAGATTAGATAGACAAACAAACAAACACATAAATGTGGAGAGAAGGGCAGTGGGCGCAGGAGTAAAGGAAACCAGCAGACAGACCTGAATCCATATCTTTACAAGGTCGACCTCAGAACTTTGTTCAGTTTGTGTCGGTGACGGATAATGGAAGGAAGGGCAGGCAACTGGTCGACTTCATTTAAATAAACAATTAAAAAAAAGGATAAACTCTCAGGAATAGATAAATAATAACAAAAAAATTGTAAACTGGAGAAAGCGAGAGGGCGCGAATGCACTCAAGCAAACACAAACAGCACAGCACGAAGCGTATTTTTTTTAAAAATTGACAAAATAAATCAAAAATAAATCAAAAATAAAAATAAGTGGAAAAGGCGAGAGTGCGCGAGCACACAGGAGCAAAGACAAGCAGCGCAGCTTGATGCGTAGTAAAAAAAATAATAAATAGACAACTGGTCGACCTCATTAGAAATAAAAACCCAAAAGATTAGATAGACAAACAAACAAACACATAAATGTGGAGAGAAGGGCAGTGGGCGCAGGAGTAAAGGTAACCAGCAGACAGACCTGAATCCATATCTTTACAAGGTCGACCTCAGAACTTTGTTCAGTTTGTCTCGGTGACGGATAATGGAAGGAAGGGCAGGCAACTGGTCGACTTCATTTAAATAAACAATTAAAAAAAAGGATAAACTCTCAGGAAAAGATAAATAATAACAAAAAAATTGTAAAGTGGAGGAAGCGAGAGCGCGCGAATGCACTCAAGCAAACACAAACAGCACAGCACGATGCGTATTTTTTTTAAATTGATAAAATAAATCATAAATAAATCAAAAATAAAAATAAGTGGAAAAGGCGAGAGTGTGCGAGCACACAGGAGCAAAGACAAGCAGCGCAGCTTGATGCGTAGTAAAAAAAATAATAAATAGACAACTGGTCGACCTCATTAGAAATAAAAACCCAAAAGATTAGATAGACAAACAAACAAACACATAAATGTGGAGAGAAGGGCAGTGCGTGCAGGAGCAAAGGTAAACAGCAGACAGACCTGAATCCTTATCTTTACAAGGTCGACCTCAGAACTTTGTTCAGTTTGTCTCGGTGACGGATAATGGAAGGAAGGGCAGGCAACTGGTCGACTTCATTTAAATAAACAAATAAAAAAAAGGATAAACTCTCAGGAATAGATAAATAATAACAAAAAAATTGTAAAGTGGAGAAAGCGAGAGCGCGCGAATGCACTCAAGCAAACACAAACAGCACAGCACGATGCGTATTTTTTTTTAAATTGACAAAATAAATCAAAAATAAATCAAAAATATAAATAAGTGGAAAAGGCGAGAGTCCGTGAGCACACAGGAGCAAAGACAAGCAGCGCAGCTTGATGCGTAGTAAAAAAAATAATAAATACACAACTGGTCGACCTCATTAGAAATAAAAACCCAAAAGATTAGATAGACAAACAAACAAACACATAAATGTGGAGAGAAGGGCAGTGCGCGCAGGAGCAAAGGTAAACAGCAGACAGACCTGAATCTTCATCTTTAAAAGGTCGACCTCAGAACTTTGTTCAGTTTGTGTCGGTGACGGATAATGGAAGGAAGGGCAGGCAACTGGTCGACTTCATTTAAATAAACAAATAAAAAATAAGATAAACTCTCAGGAATAGATAAATAATAACAATAAAATTGTAAAGTGCAGAAAGCGAGAGCGCGAGAATGCACTCAAGCAAACACAAACAGCACAGCACGATGCGTATTTTTTTTATATTGACAAAATAAATCAAAAATAAATCAAAAATAAAAATAAGTGGAAAAGGCGAGAGTGCGCGAGCACACAGGAGCAAAGACAAGCAGCGCAGCTTGATGCGTAGTAAAAAAAATAATAAATAGACAACTGGTCGACCTCATTAGAAATAAATACCCAAAAGATTAGATAGACAAACAAACAAACACATAAATGTGGAGAGAAGGGCAGTGCGGGCAGGAGCAAAGGTAAACAGCAGACAGACCTGAATCCTTATCTTTACAAGGTCGACCTCAGAACTTTGTTCAGTTTGTCTCGGTGACGGATAATGGAAGGAAGGGAGGAAACTGGTCGACTTCATTTAAATAAACAAATAAAAAATAAGATAAACTCTCAGGAATAGATAAATAATAACAAAAAAATTGTAAAGTGGAGAAAGCGAGAGCGCGCGAATGCACTCAAGCAAACACAAACAGCACAGCCCGATGCGTATTTTTTTTAAAATTGACAAAATGAATAAAAATAAATCAAAAATAAAAATTAGTGGAAAAGGCGTGAGTGCGCGAGCACACAGGAGCAAAGACAAGCAGCGCAGCTTGATTCGTAGTAAAAAAAATAATAAATAGACAACTGGTCGACCTCATTAGAAATAAAAACCCAAAAGATTAGATAGACAAACAAACAAACACATAAATGTGGAGAGAAGGGCAGTGCGCGCAGGAGCAAAGGTAAACAGCAGACAGACCTGAATCCTTATCTTTACAAGGTCGACCTCAGAACCTTGTTCAGTTTGTCTCGGTGACGGATAATGGAAGGAAGGGCAGGCAACTGGTCGACTTCATTTAAATAAACAAATAAAAAATAAGATAAACTCTCAGGAATAGATAAATAATAACAAAAAAATTGTAAAGTGGAGAAAGCGAGAGCGCGCGAATGCACTCAAGCAAACACAAACAGCACAGCACGATGTGTATTTTTTTTACATTGACAAAATAAATAAAAAATAACAATAAGTGGAAAAGGCGAGAGTGCGCGAGCACACAGGAGCAAAGACAAGCAGCGCAGCTTGATGCGTAGTAAAAAAAATAATAAATAGACAACTGGTCGACCTCATTAGAAATAAAAACCCAAAAGATTAGATAGACAAACAAACAAACACATAAATGTGGAGAGAAGGGCAGTGCGCGCAGGAGCAAAGGTAAACAGCAGACAGACCTGAATCCTTATCTTTACAAGGACAACCTCAGAACTTTGTTCAGTTTGTCTCGGTGACGGATAATGGAAGGAAGGGCAGGCAACTGGTCGACTTCATTTAAATAAACAAATAAAAAATAAGATAAACTCTCAGGAATAGATAAATAATAACAAAAAAATTGTAAAGTGGAGAAAGCGAGAGCGCGCGAATGCACTCAAGCAAACACAAACAGCACAGCACGATGCGTATTTTTTTTTTAAATTGACAAAATAAATCAAAAATAAATCAAAAATAAAAATAAGTGGAAAAGGCGAGAGTGCGCGAGCACACAGGAGCAAAGACAAGCAGCGCAGCTTGATGCGTAGTAAAAAAATAATAAATAGACAACGGGTCGTCCCTATTAGAAATAAAAACCCAAAAGATTAGATAGACAAACAAACAAACACATAAATGTGGAGAGAAGGGCAGTGCGCGCAGGAGCAATGGTAACCAGCAGACAGACCTGAATCCTTATCTTTACAAGGTCGACCTCAGAACTTTGTTCAGTTTGTCTCGGTGACAGATAATGGAAGGAAGGGCAGGCAACTGGTCGACTTCATTTAAATAAACAATTAAAAAAAAGGATAAACTCTCAGGAATAGATAAATAATAACAAAAAAATTGTAAACTGGAGAAAGCGAGAGCGCGCGAATGCACTCAAGCAAACACAAACAGCACAGCACGATTTGTATTTTTTTAAAAAATTGACAAAATAAATCAAAAATAAATCAAAAATAAAAATAAGTGGAAAAGGCGAGAGTGCGCGAGCACACAAGAGTATAGACAAGCAGCGCAGCTTGAGGCGTAGTAAAAAAAATAATAAATAGACAACTGGTCGACCTCATTAGAAATAAAAACCCAAAAGATTAGATAGACAAACAAACAAACACATAAATGTGGAGAGAAGGGCAGTGCGCGCAGGGGGAAAAGTAAACAGCAGACAGACCTGAATTCTTATCTTTACAAGGTCGACCTCAGAACATTGTTCAGTTTGTCTCGGTGACGGATAATGGAAGGAAGGGCAGGCAACTGGTCGACTTCATTTAAATAAACAAATAAAAATAAGATAAACTCTCAGGAATAGATAAATAATAACAAAAAAATTGTAAAGTGGAGGAAGCGAGAGCGCGCGAATGCACTCAAGCAAACACAAACAGCACAGCACGATGCGTATTTTTTTTTAAATTGACAAAATAAATCAAAAATAAATCAAAAATAAAAATAAGTGGAAAAGGCGAGAGTGCGCGAGCACACGGGAGCAAAGACAAGCAGCGCAGCTTGATGCGTAGTAAAAAAAATAATAAATAGACAACTGGTCGACCTCATTAGAAATAAAAACCCAAAAGATTAGATAGACAAAGAAACAAACACATAAATATGGAGAGAAGGGCAGTGCGCGCAGGAGCAAAGGTAAACAGCAGACAGACCTGAATCCTTATCTTTACAAGGTCGACCTCAGAACTTTGTTCAGTTCGTCTCGGTGACGGATAATGGAAGGAAGGGCAGGCAACTGGTCGACTTCATTTAAATAAACAAATAAAAAATAAGATAAACTCTCAGGAATAGATAAATAATAACAAAAAATTGTAAAGTGCAGAAAGCGAGAGCGCGCGAATGCACTCAAGCAAACACAAACAGCACAGCACGATGCGTATTTTTTTTTAAATTGACAAAATAAATCATAAATAAATCAGAAATATAAATGAGTGGAAAAGGCGAGAGTCCGCGAGCACACAGGAGCAAAGACAAGCAGCGCAGCTTGATGCGTAGTAAAAAAAATAATAAATAGACAACTGGTCGACCTCATTAGAAATAAAAACCCAAAAGATTAGATAGACAAACAAACAAACACATAAATGTGGAGAGAAGGGCAGTGCTTGCAGGAGCAAAGGTAAACAGCAGACAGACCTGAATCTTTATCTTTACAAGGTCGACCTCAGAACTTTGTTCAGTTTGTCTCGGTGACGGACAATGGAAGGAAGGGCAGGCAACTGGTCGACTTCATTTAAATAAACAAATAAAAAATAAGATAAACTCTCAGGAATAGATAAATAATAACAAAAAATTGTAAAGTGGAGAAAGCGAGAGCGCGGGAATGCACTCAAGCAAACACAAACAGCACAGCACGATGCGTATTTTTTTTTAAATTGACAAAATAAATCAAAAATAAAAATAAGTGGAAAAGGCGAGAGTGGGCGAGCACACAGGAGCAAAGACAAGCAGCGCAGCTTGATGCGTAGTAAAAAAAATAATAAATAGACAACTGGTCGACCTCATTAGAAATAAAAACCCAAAAGATTAGATAGACAAACAAACAAACACATAAATGTGGAGAGAAGGGCAGTGCGCGCAGGAGCAAAGGTAAACATCAGACAGACCTGAATCCTTATCTTTACAAGGTCGACCTCAGAACTTTGTTCAGTTTGTCTCGGTGACGGATAATGGAAGGAAGGGCAGGCAACTGGTCGACTTCATTTAAATAAACAAATAAAAAATAAGATAAACTCTCAGGAATAGATAAATAATAACAAAAAAATTGTAAAGTGGAGAAAGCGAGAGCCCGCGAATGCACTCAAGCAAACACAAACAGCACAGCACGATGCGTATTTTTTTTTAAATTGACAAAATAAATCATAAATAAATCAGAAATATAAATGAGTGGAAAAGGCGAGAGTCCGCGAGCACACAGGAGCAAAGACAAGCACCGCTGCTTGATGCGTAGTAAAAAAAATAATAAATAGACAACTGGTCGACCTCATTAGAAATAAAAACCCAAAAGATTAGATAGACAAACAAACAAACACATAAATGTGGAGAGAAGGGCAGTGCGCGCAGGAGCAAAGGTAAACAGCAGACAGACCTGAATCTTTATCTTTACAAGGTCGACCTCAGAACTTTGTTCAGTTTGTCTCGGTGACGGACAATGGAAGGAAGGGCAGGCAACTGGTCGACTTCATTTAAATAAACAAATAAAAAATAAGATAAACTCTCAGGAATAGATAAATAATTACAAAAAAATTGTAAAGTGGAGAAAGCGAGAGCGTGGTAATGCACTCAAGCAAACACAAACAGCACAGCACGCTGCGTATATTTTTTAAAATTGACAAAATAAATCAAAAATAAATCAAAAATAAATATAAGTGGAAAAGGCGAGAGTGCGCGAGCACACAGGAGCAAAGACAAGCAGCGCAGCTTGATGCGTAGTAAAAAAAATAATAAATAGACAACTGGTCGACCTCATTAGAAATAAAAACCCAAAAGATTAGATAGACAAACAAACAAACACATAAATGTGGAGAGAAGGGCAGTGCGCGCAGGAGCAAAGGTAAACAGCAGACAGACCTGAATCCTTATCTTTACAAGGTCGACCTCAGAACTTTGTTCAGTTTGTCTCGGTGACGGATAATGGAAGGAAGGGCAGGCAACTCGTCGACTTCATTTAAATAAACAAATAAAAAATAAGATAAACTCTCAGGAATAGATAAATAATAACAAAAAATTGTAAAGTGGAGAAAGCGAGAGCGCGGGAATGCACTCAAGCAAACACAAACAGCACAGCACGATGCATATTTTTTTTTTAAATTGACAAAATAAATCAAAAATAAAAATAAGTGGAAAAGGCGAGAGTGCGCGAGCACACAGGAGCAAAGACAAGCAGCGCAGCTTGATGCGTAGTAAAAAAAATAATAAATAGACAACTGGTCGACCTCATTAGAAATAAAAACCCAAAAGATTAGATAGACAAACAAACAAACACATAAATGTGGAGAGAAGGGCAGTGCGCGCAGGAGCAAAGGTAAACATCAGACAGACCTGAATCCTTATCTTTACAAGGTCGACCTCAGAACTTTGTTCAGTTTGTCTCGGTGACGGATAATGGAAGGAAGGGCAGGCAATTGGTCGACTTCTTTAAATAATCAAATAAAAAATAACATAAATTCTCAGGAATAGATAAATAATAACAAAAAAATTGTAAAGTGGAGAAAGCGAGAGCGCGCGAATGCACTCAAGCAAACACAAACAGCACAGCACGATGCGTATTTTTTTTTATATTGACAAAATAAATCAAAAATAAATCAAAAATAAAAATTAGTGGAAAAGGCGAGAGTGCGCGAGCACACAGGAGCAAAGACAAGCAGCGCAGCTTGATGCGTAGTAAAAAAAATAATAAATAGACAACTGGTCGACCTCATTAGAAATAAAAACCCAAAAGATTAGATAGACAAACAAACAAAAACATAAATGTGGAGAGAAGGGCAGTGCGCGCAGGAGCAAAGGTAAACAGCAGACAGACCTGAATCCTTATCTTTACAAGGTCGACCTCAGAACTTTGTTCAGTTTGTCTCGGTGACGGATAATGGAAGGAAGGGCAGGCAACTGGTCGACTTCATTTAAATAAACAAATAAAAAATAAGATAAACTCTCAGGAATAGATAAATAATAACAAAAAAATTGTAAAGTGGAGAAAGCGAGAGCGCGCGAATGCACTCAAGCAAACACAAACAGCACAGCACGATGCGTATTTTTTTTTAAATTGACAAAATAAATCAAAATTAAATCAAAAATAAAAATAAGTGGAAAAGGCGAGAGTGCGCGAGCACACAGGAGCAAAGACAAGCAGCGCAGCTTGATGCGTAGTAAAAAAAAATAATAAATAGACAACTGGTCGACCTCATTAGAAATAAAAACCCAAAAGATTAGATAGACAAACAAACAAACACATAAATGTGGAGAGAAGGGCAGTGCGCGCAGGAGCAAAGGTAAACAGCAGACAGACCTGAATCCTTATCTTTACAAGGTCGACCTCAGAACTTTGTTCAGTTTGTCTCGGTGACGGATAATGGAAGGAAGGGCAGGCAACTGGTCGACTTCATTTAAATAAACAAATAAAAAATAAGATAAACTCTCAGGAATAGATAAATAATAACAAAAAAATTGTAAAGTGGAGAAAGCGAGAGCGCGCGAATGCAATCAAGCAAACACAAACAGCACAGCACGATGCGTATTTTTTTTTAAAATTGACAAAATAAATCAAAAATAAATCAAAAATAAAAATAAGTGGAAAAGGCGAGAGTGCGCGAGCACACAGGAGCAAAGACAAGCAGCGCAGCTTGATGCGTAGTAAAAAAAATAATAAATAGACAACTGGTCGACCTCATTAGAAATAAAAACCCAAAAGTTTAGATAGACAAACCAACAAACACATAAATGTGGAGAGAAGGGCAGAGCGGGCAGGAGCAAAGGTAAACAGCAGACAGACCTGAATCCTTATCTTTACAAGGTCGACCTCAGAACTTTGTTCAGTTTGTCTCGGTGACGGATAATGGAAGGAAGGGCAGGCAACTGGTCGACTTCATTTAAATAAACAAATAAAAAATAAGATAAACTCTCAGGAATAGATAAATAATAAAAAAAAAATTGTAATGTGGAGAAAGCGAGAGCGCGCGAATGCCCTCAAGCAAACACAAACACCACAGCACGATGGGTATTTTTTTTAAATTGACAAAATAAATCAAAAATAAATCAAAAATAAAAATAAGTGGAAAAGGCGAGAGTGCGCGAGCACACAGGAGCAAAGACAAGCAGCGCAGCTTGATGCGTAGTAAAAAAAATAATAAATAGACAACTGGTCGACCTCATTAGAAATAAAAACCCAAAAGATTAGATAGACAAACAAACAAACACATAAATGTGGAGAGAAGGGCAGTGCGCGCAGGAGCAAAGGTAAACAGCAGACAGATCTGAATTCCTATCTTTACAAGGTCGACCTCAGAACTTTGTTCAGTTTGTCTCGGTGACGGATAATGGAAGGAAGGGCAGGCAACTGGTCGACTTCATTTAAATAAACAAATAAAAATTAAGATAAACTCTCAGGAATAATTAAATAATAACAAAAAAATTGTAAAGTGGAGAAAGCGAGAGCGCGCGAATGCACTGAAGCAAACACAAACAGCACAGCACGATGCGTATTTTATTTTTAAAATTGACAAAATAAATCAAAAATAAATCAAAAATAAAAATACGTGGAAAAGGCGAGAGTGCGCGAGCACACAGGTGCAAAGACAAGCAGCGCAGCTTGAGGCGTAGTAAAAAAAAATAATAAATAGACAACTGGTCGACCTCATTAGAAATAAAATCCCAAAAGATTAGATAGACAAACAAAAAACACATAAATGTGGAGAGAAGGGCAGTGCGCGCAGGAGCAAAGGTAAACAGCACACAGACCTGAATCCTTATCTTTACAAGGTCGACCTCAGAACTTTGTTCAGTTTGTCTCGGTGACGGATAATGGAAGGAAGGGCAGGCAACTGGTCGACTTCATTTAAATAAACAAATAAAAAATAAGATAAACTCTCAGGAATAGATAAATAATAACAAAAAAATTGTAAAGTGCAGAAAGCGAGAGCGCGCGAATGCACTCAAGCAAACACTAACAGCACAGCACAATGCGTATTTTTTTTAAATTGACAAAATAAATCAAAAATAAATCAAAAATAAAAATAGGTGGAAAAGGCGAGAGTGCGCGAGCACACAGGATCAAAGACAAGCAGCGCAGCTTGATGCGTAGTAAAAAAAATAATAAATAGACAACTGGTCGACATCATTATAAATAAATCCCAAAAGATTAGATAGACAAACAAACAAAGACATAAAAGTGGAGAGAAGGGCAGTGCACGCAGGAGCAAAGGTAAACAGCAGACAGACCTGAATCCTTATCTTTACAAGGTCGACCTCAGAACTTTGTTCAGTTTGTCTCGGTGACGGTTAATGGAAGGAAGGGCAGGCAACTGGTCGACTTCATTTAAATAAACAAATAAAAAATAAGATAAACTCTCAGGAATAGATAAATAATAACAAAAAAATTGTAAAGTGGAGAAAGCGAGAGCGCGCGAATGCACTCAAGCAAACACAAACAGCACAGCACGATGCGTATTTTATTTTTAAAATTGACAAAATAAATCAAAAATAAATCAAAAATAAAAATAAGTGGAAAAGGCGAGAGTGCGCGAGCACACAGGAGCAAAGACAAGCAGCGCAGCTTGATGCGTAGAAAAAAAATAATAAATAGACAACTGGTCGACCTCATTAGAAATAAAAACCCAAAAGATTAGATAGACAAACAAACAAACACATAAATATGGAGAGAAGGGCAGTGCGCGCAGGAGCAAAGGTAAACAGCAGACAGACCTGAATACTTATCTTTACAAGGTCGACCTCAGAACTTTGTTCAGTTTGTCTCGGTGACGGATAATGGAAGGAAGGGCAGGCAACTGGTCGACTTCATTTAAATAAACAAATAAAAAATAAGATAAACTCTCAGGAATAGATAAATAATAACAAAAAAATTGTAAAGTGGAGAAAGCGAGAGCGCGCGAATGCACTCAAGCAAACACAAACAGCACAGCACGATGCATATTTTTTTAAATTGACAAAATAAATCAAAAATAAATCAAAAATAAAAATAAGTGGAAAAGGCGAGAGTGCGCGAGCACACAGGAGCAAAGACAAGCAGCGCAGCTTGATGCGTAGTAAAAAAATAATAAATAGACAACTGGGCGACCTCATTAGAAATAAAAACCCAAAAGATTAGATAGACAAACAAACAAACACATAAATGTGGAGAGATGGGCAGTGCGCGCAGGAGCAAAGGTAAACAGCAGACAGACCTGAATCCTTATCTTTACAAGGTCGACCTCAGAACTTTGTTCAGTTTGTCTCGGTGACGGATAATGGAAGGAAGGGCAGGCAACTGGTCGACTTCATTTAAATAAACAAATAAAAAATAAGATAAACTCTCAGGAATAGATAAATAATAACAAAAAAATTGTAAAGTGGAGAAAGCGAGAGCGCGCGAATGCAATCAAGCAAACACAAACAGCACAGCACGATGCGTATTTTTTTTTAAAATTGACAAAATAAATCAAAAATAAATCAAAAATAAAAATAAGTGGAAAAGGCGAGAGTGCGCGAGCACACAGGAGCAAAACAAGCAGCGCAGCTTGATGCGTAGTAAAAAAAAAAATAAATAGACAACTGGTCGACCTCATTAGAAATAAAAACCCAAAAGTTTAGATAGACAAACCAACAAACACATAAATGTGGAGAGAAGGGCAGAGCGGGCAGGAGCAAAGGTAAACAGCAGACAGACCTGAATCCTTATCTTTACAAGGTCGACCTCAGAACTTTGTTCAGTTTGTCTCGGTGACGGATAATGGAAGGAAGGGCAGGCAACTGGTCGACTTCATTTAAATAAACAAATAAAAAATAAGATAAACTCTCAGGAATAGATAAATATAACAAAAAAATTGTAATGTGGAGAAAGCGAGAGCGCGCGAATGCCCTCAAGCAAACACAAACAGCACAGCACCATGCGTATTTTTTTTAAATTGACAAAATAAATCAAAAATAAATCAAAAATAAAAATAAGTGGAAAAGGCGAGAGTGCGCGAGCACACAGGAGCAAAGACAAGCAGCGCAGCTTGATGCGTAGTAAAAAAAATAATAAATAGACAACTGGTCGACCTCATTAGAAATAAAAACCCAAAAGATTAGATAGACAAACAAACAAACACATAAATGTGGAGAGAAGGGCAGTGCGCGCAGGAGCAAAGGTAAACAGCAGACAGACCTGAATTCCTATCTTTACAAGGTCGACCTCAGAACTTTGTTCAGTTTGTCTCGGTGACGGATAATGGAAGGAAGGGCAGGCAACTGGTCGACTTCATTTAAATAAACAAATAAAAATTAAGATAAACTCTCAGGAATAATTAAATAATAACAAAAAAATTGTAAAGTGGAGAAAGCGAGAGCGCGCGAATGCACTGAAGCAAACACAAACAGCACAGCACGATGCGTATTTTATTTTTAAAATTGACAAAATAAATCAAAAATAAATCAAAAATAAAAATACGTGGAAAAGGCGAGAGTGCGCGAGCACACAGGTGCAAAGACAAGCAGCGCAGCTTGAGGCGTAGTAAAAAAAAATAATAAATAGACAACTGGTCGACCTCATTAGAAATAAAATCCCAAAAGATTAGATAGACAAACAAAAAACACATAAATGTGGAGAGAAGGGCAGTGCGCGCAGGAGCAAAGGTAAACAGCACACAGACCTGAATCCTTATCTTTACAAGGTCGACCTCAGAACTTTGTTCAGTTTGTCTCGGTGACGGATAATGGAAGGAAGGGCAGGCAACTGGTCGACTTTATTTAAATAAACAAATAAAAAATAAGATAAACTCTCAGGAATAGATAAATAATAACAAAAAAATTGTAAAGTGCAGAAAGCGAGAGCGCGCGAATGCACTCAAGCAAACACTAACAGCACAGCACAATGCGTATTTTTTTTAAATTGACAAAATAAATCTAAAATAAATCAAAAATAAAAATTAGTGGAAAAGGCGAGAGTGCGCGAGCACACAGGATCAAAGACAAGCAGCGCAGCTTGATGCGTAGTAAAAAAAATAATAAATAGACAACTGGTCGACATCATTATAAATAAATCCCAAAAGATTAGATAGACAAACAAACAAAGACATAAAAGTGGAGAGAAGGGCAGTGCGCGCAGGAGCAAAGGTAAACAGCAGACAGACCTGAATCCTTATCTTTACAAGGTCGACCTCAGAACTTTGTTCAGTTTGTCTCGGTGACGGTTAATGGAAGGAAGGGCAGGCAACTGGTCGACTTCATTTAAATAAACAAATAAAAAATAAGATAAACTCTCAGGAATAGATAAATAATAACAAAAAAATTGTAAAGTGGAGAAAGCGAGAGCGCGCGAATGCACTCAAGCAAACACAAACAGCACAGCACGATGCGTATTTTATTTTTAAAATTGACAAAATAAATCAAAAATAAATCAAAAATAAAAATAAGTGGAAAAGGCGAGAGTGCGCGAGCACACAGGAGCAAAGACAAGCAGCGCAGCTTGATGCGTAGAAAAAAAATAATAAATAGACAACTGGTCGACCTCATTAGAAATAAAAACCCAAAAGATTAGATAGACAAACAAACAAACACATAAATATGGAGAGAAGGGCAGTGCGCGCAGGAGCAAAGGTAAACAGCAGACAGACCTGAATCCTTATCTTTACAAGGTCGACCTCAGAACTTTGTTCAGTTTGTCTCGGTGACGGATAATGGAAGGAAGGGCAGGCAACTGGTCGACTTCATTTAAACAAACAAATAAAAAATAAGATAAACTCTCAGGAATAGATAAATAATAACAAAAAAATTGTAAAGTGGAGAAAGCGAGAGCGCGCGAATGCACTCAAGCAAACACAAACAGCACAGCACGATGCGTATTTTTTTTTAAATTGACAAAATAAATAAAAAATAAATCAAAAATAAAAATAAGTGGAAAAGGCGAGAGTGCGCGAGCACACAGGAGCAAAGACAAGCATCGCAGCTTGATGCGTAGTAAAAAAAATAATAAATAGACAACTGGTCGACCTCATTAGAAATAAAAACCCAAAAGATTAGATAGACAAACAAACAAACACATAAATGTGGAGAGAAGGGCAGTGCGCGCAGGAGCAAAGGTAAACAGCAGACAGATCTGAATCCTTATCTTTACCAGGTCGACCTCAGAACTTTGTTCAGTTTGTCTCGGTGACGGATAATGGAAGGAAGGGCAGGCAACTGGTCGACTTCATTTAAATAAACAAATAAAAAATAAGATAAACTCTCAGGAATAGATAAATAATAACAAAAAAATTGTAAAGTGGAGAAAGCGAGAGCGCGCGAATGCACTCAAGCAAACACAAACAGCACAGCACGATGCGTATTTTTTTTTAAAATTGACAAAATAAATCAAAAATAAATCAAAAATAAAAATAAGTGGAAAAGGCGAGAGTGCGCGAGCACACAGGAGCAAAGACAAGCAGCGCAGCTTGATGCGTAGTATAAAAAATAATAAATAGACAACTGGTCGACCTCATTAGAAATAAAAACCCAAAAGATTAGATAGACAAACAAACAAACACATAAATGTGGAGAGAGGGGCAGTGCGCACAGGAGCAAAGGTAAACAGCAGACAGAACTGAATCCTTATCTTTACAAGGTCGACCTCAGAACTTTGTTCAGTTAGTCTCGGTGACGGATAATGGAAGGAAGGGCAGGCAACTGGTCGACTTCATTTAAATAAACAAATAAAAAATAAGAAAATCTCAGGAATAGATAAATAATAACAAAAAAATTGTAAAGTGGAGAAAGCGAGAGCGCGCGAATGCACTCAAGCAAACACAAACAGCACAGCTCGATGCGTATTATTTTTTTAAATTGACAAAATAAATCAAAAATAAATCAAAAATAAAAATAAGTGGAAAAGGCGAGAGTGCGCGAGCACACAGGAGCAAAGACAAGCAGCGCAGCTTGATGCGTTGTAAAAAAAGTAATAAATAGACAACTGGTCGACCTCATTAGAAATAAAAACCCAAAAGATTAGATAGACAAACAAACAAACACATAAATGTGGAGAGAAGGGCAGTGCGCGCAGGAGCAAAGATAAACAGCAGACAGACCTGAATCCTTATCTTTACAAGGTCGACCTCAGAACTTTGTTCAGTTTGTCTCGGTGAAGGATATTGGAAGGAAGGGGAGGCAACTGGTCGACTTCATTTAAATAAACAAATAAAAAATAAGATAAACTCTCAGGAATAGATAAATAATAACAAAAAAATTGTAAAGTGGAGAAAGCGAGAGCGCGCGAATGCACTCAAGCAAACACAAACAGCACAGCACGATGCGTATTTTTTTTTAAATTGACAAAATAAATCAAAAATAAATCAAAAATAAAAATAAGTGGAAAAGGCGAGAGTGCGCGAGCACACAGGAGCAAAGACAAGCAGCGCAGCTTAGATGCGTAGAAAAAAAAATAATAAATAGACAACTGGTCGACCTCATTAGAAATAAAAACCCAAAAGATTAGATAGACAAACAAACAAACACATAAATGTGGAGAGAAGGGCAGTGCGCGCAGGAGCAAAGGTAAACAGCAGACCGACCTGAATCCTTATCTTTACAAGGTCGACCTCAGAACTTTGTTCAGTTTGTCTCGGTGACGGATAATGGAAGGAAGGGCAGGCAACTGGTCGACTTCATTTAAATAAACAAATAAAAATAAGATAAACTCTCAGGAATAGATAAATAATAACAAAAAAATTGTAAAGTGGAGAGAGGGAGAGCGCGCGAATGCACTCAAGCAAACACAAACAGCACAGCACGATGCGTATTTTTTTTTAAATTGACAAAATAAATCAAAAATAAATCAAAAATAAAAAATAAGTGGAAAAGGCGAGAGTGCGCGAGCACACAGGAGCAAAGACAAGCAGCGCAGCTTGATGCGTAGTAAAAAAAATAATAAATAGACAACTGGTCAACCTCATTAGAAATAAAACCCCAAAAGATTAGATAGACAAACAAACAAACACATAAATGTGGAGAGAAGGGCAGTGCGCGCAGGAACAAAGGTAAACAGCAGACAGACCTGAATCCTTATCTTTACAAGGTCGACCTCAGAACTTTGTTCAGTTTGTCTCGGTGACGGATAATGGAAGGAAGGGCAGGCAACTGGTCGACTTCATTTAAATAAACAAATAAAAATAAGATAAACTCTCAGGAATAGATAAATAATAACAAAAAAATTGTAAAGTGGAGAAAGCGAGAGCGCGCGAATGGACTCAAGCAAACACAAACAGCACAGCACGATGCGTATTTTTTTTTGAAATTGACAAAATAAATAAAAAATAAATCAAAAATAAAAATAAGTGGAAAAGGCGAGAGTGCGCGAGCACCCAGGAGCAAAGACAAGCAGCGCAGCTTGATGCGTAGTAAAAAAAATAATAAATAGACAACTGGTCGACCTCATTAGAAATAAAAACCCAAAAGATTAGATAGACAAACAAACAAACACATAAATGTGGAGAGAAGGGCAGTGCGCGCAGGAGCAAAGGTAAACAGCAGACAGACCTGAATCCTTATCTTTACAAGGTCGACCTCAGAACTTTGTTCAGTATGTCTCGGTGACGGATAATGGAAGGAAGGGCAGGCAACTGGTCGACTTCATTTAAATAAACAAATAAAAAATAAGATAAACTCTCAGGAATAGATAAATAATAACAAAATATTGTAAAGTGGAGAAAGCGAGAGCGCGCGAATGCACTCAAGCAAACACAAACAGCACAGCACGATGCGTATTTTTTTTTAAAATTGACAAAATAAATCAAAAATAAATCAAAAATAAAAATAAGTGGAAAAGGCGAGAGTGCGCGAGCACACAGGAGCAAAGACAAGCAGCGCACCTTGATGCGTAGTAAAAAAAATAATAAATAGACAACTGGTCGACCTCATTAGAAATAAAAACCCAAAAGATTAGATAGACAAACAAACAAACACATAAATGTGGAGAGAGGGGCAGTGCGCGCAAGAGCAAAGGTAAACAGCAGACAGACCTGAATCCTTATCTTTACAAGGTCGACCTCAGAACTTTGTTCAGTTTGTCTCGGTGACGGATAATGGAAGGAAGGGCAGGCAACTGGTCGACTTCATTTAAATAAACAAATAAAAAATAAGATAAACTCTCAGGAATAGATAAATAATATAAAAAAATTGTAAAGTGGAGAAAGCGAGAGCGCGCGAATGCACTCAAGCAAACACAAACAGCACAGCACGATGCGTATTTTTTTTAAATTGACAAAATAAATCAAAAATAAATCAAAAATAAATAAGTGGAAAAGGCGAGAGTGCGCGAGCACACAGGAGCAAACACAAGCAGCGCAGCTTGATGAGTAGTAAAAAAAATAATAAATAGACAACTGGTCGACCTCATTACAAATAAAAACCCAAAAGATTAGATAGACAAACAAACAAACACATAAATGTGGAGAGAAGGGCAGTGCGCGCAGGAGCAAAGGTAAACAGCAGACAGACCTGAATCCTTATCTTTACAAGGTCGACCTCAGAACTTTGTTCAGTTTGTCTCGGTGACGGATAATGGAAGGAAGGGCAGGCAACTGGTCGACTTCATTTAAATAAACAAATAAAAAATAAGATAAACTCTCAGGAATAGATAAATAATAACAAAAAAATTGTAAAGTGGAGAAAGCGAGAGCGCGCGAATGCACTCAAGCAAACACAAACAGCACAGCTCGATGCGTATTTTTTTTTTAAATTGACAAAATAAATCAAAAATAAATCAAAAATTAAAATAAGTGGAAAAGGCGAGAGTGCGCGAGCACACAGGAGCAAAGACAAGCAGCGCAGCTTGATGCGTAGTAAAAAAAGTAGTAAATACACAACTGGTCGACCTCATTAGAAATAAAAACCCAAAAGATTAGATAGACAAACAAACAAACACATAAATGTGGAGAGAAGGGCAGTGCGCGCAGGAGCAAAGGTAAACAGCAGACAGACCTGAATCCTTATCTTTACAAGGTCGACCTCAGAACTTTGTTCAGTTTGTCTCGGTGACGGATAATGGAAGGAAGGGCAGGCAACTGGTCGACTTCATTTAAATAAACAAATAAAAATAAGATAAACTCTCAGGAATAGATAAATAATAACAAAAAAATTGTAAAGTGGAGAGAGGGAGAGCGCTCGAATGCACTCAAGCAAACACAAACAGCACAGCACGATGCGTATTTTTTTTTAAATTGACAAAATAAATCAAAAATAAATCAAAAATAAAAAATAAGTGGAAAAGGCGAGAGTGCGCGAGCACACAGGAGCAAAGACAAGCAGCGCAGCTTGATGCGTATTAAAAAAAATAATAAATAGACAACTGGTCGACCTCATTAGAAATAAAACCCCAAAAGATTAGATAGACAAACAAACAAACACATAAATATGGAGAGAAGGGCAGTGCGCGCAGGAGCAAAGGTAAACAGCAGACAGACCTGAATCCTTATCTTTACAAGGTCGACCTCAGAACTTTGTTCAGTTTGTCTCGGTGACGGATAATGGAAGGAAGGGCAGGCAACTGGTCGACTTCATTTAAATAAACAAATAAAAATAAGATAAACTCTCAGGAATAGATAAATAATAACAAAAAAATTGTAAAGTGGAGAATGCGAGAGCGCGCGAATGCACTCAAGCAAACACAAACAGCACAGCACGATGCGTATTTTTTTTTTAAAATTGACATAATAAATCAAAAATAGATCAAAAATAAAACTAAGTGGAAAAGGCGAGAGTGCGCGAGCACACAGGAGCAAAGACAAGCAGCGCAGCTTGATGCGTAGTAAAAAAAATAATAAATAGACAACTGGTCGACCTCATTAGAAATAAAAACCCAAAAGATTAGATAGACAAACAAACAAACACATAAATGTGGAGAGAGGGGCAGTGCGCGCAGGAGCAAACGTAAACAGCAGACAGACCTGAATCCTTATCTTTACAAGGTCGACCTCAGAACTTTGTTCAGTTTGTCTCGGTGACGGATAATGGAAGGAAGGGCAGGCAACTGGTCGACTTCATTTAAATAAACAAATAAAAAATAAGATAAACTCTCAGGAATAGATAAATAATAACAAAAAAATTGTAAAGTGGAGAAAGCGAGAGCGCGCGAATGCACTCAAGCAAACACAAACAGCACAGCACGATGCGTATTTTTTTTAAATTGACAAAATAAATCAAAAATAAATCAAAAATAAATAAGTGGAAAAGGCGAGAGTGCGCGAGCACACAGGAGCAAACACAAGCAGCGCAGCTTGATGAGTAGTAAAAAAAATAATAAATAGACAACTGGTCGACCTCATTACAAATAAAAACCCAAAAGATTAGATAGACAAACAAACAAACACATAAATGTGGAGAGAAGGGCAGTGCGCGCAGGAGCAAAGGTAAACAGCAGACAGACCTGAATCCTTATCTTTACAAGGTCGACCTCAGAACTTTGTTCAGTTTGTCTCGGTGACGGATAATGGAAGGAAGGGCAGGCAACTGGTCGACTTCATTTAAATAAACAAATAAAAAATAAGATAAACTCTCAGGAATAGATAAATAATAACAAAAAATTGTAAAGTGGAGAAAGCGAGAGCGCGCGAATGCACTCAAGCAAACACAAACAGCACAGCTCGATGCGTATTTTTTTTTTAAATTGACAAAATAAATCAAAAATAAATCAAAAATTAAAATAAGTGGAAAAGGCGAGAGTGCGCGAGCACACAGGAGCAAAGACAAGCAGCGCAGCTTGATGCGTAGTAAAAAAAGTAATAAATACACAACTGGTCGACCTCATTAGAAATAAAAACCGAAAAGATTAGATAGACAAACAAACAAACACATAAATGTGGAGAGAAGGGCAGTGCGCGCAGGAGCAAAGGTAAACAGCAGACAGACCTGAATCCTTATCTTTACAAGGTCGACCTCAGAACTTTGTTCAGTTTGTCTCGGTGACGGATAATGGAAGGAAGGGCAGGCAACTGGTCGACTTCATTTACATAAACAAATAAAAATAAGATAAACTCTCAGGAATAGATAAATAATAACAAAAAAATTGTAAAGTGGAGAGAGGGAGAGCGCGCGAATGCACTCAAGCAAACACAAACAGCAAAGCACGATGCGTATTTTTTTTAAATTGACAAAATAAATCAAAAATAAATCAAAAATAAAAAATAAGTGGAAAAGGCGAGAGTGCGCGAGCACACAGGAGCAAAGACAAGCAGCGCAGCTTGATGCGTAGTAAAAAAAATAATAAATAGACAACTGGTCGACCTCATTAGAAATGAAACCCCAAAAGATTAGATAGACAAACAAACAAACACATAAATGTGGAGAGAAGGGCAGTGCGCGCAGGAGCAAAGGTAAACAGCAGACGGACCTGAATCCTTATCTTTACAAGGTCGACCTCAGAACTTTGTTCAGTTTGTCTCGGTGACGGATAATGGAAGGAAGGGCAGGCAACTGGTCGACTTCATTTAAATAAACAAATAAAAAATAAGATAAACTCTCAGGAATAGATAAATAATAACAAAAAAATTTTAAAGTGGAGAAATCGTGAGCGCGCGAATGCACTCAAGCAAACACAAACAGCACAGCACGATGCGTATTTTATTTTTAAAATTGACAAAATAAATCAAAAATAAATCAAAAATAAAAATAAGTGGAAAAGGCGAGAGTGCGCGAGCACACAGGAGCAAAGACAAGCAGCGCAGCTTGATGCGTAGTAAAAAAAATAATAAATAGACAACTGGTCGACCTCATTAGAAATAAAAACCCAAAAGATTAGATAGACAAACAAACAAACACATAAATGTGGAGAGAAGGGCAGTGCGCGCAGGAGCAAAGGTAAACAGCAGACAGACCTGCATCCTTATCTTTACAAGGTCGACCTCAGAACTTTGTTCAGTTTGTCTCGGTGACGGATAATGGAAGGAAGGGCAGGCAACTGGTCGACTTCATTTAAATAAACAAATAAAAAATAAGATAAACTCTCAGGAATAGATAAATAATAACAAAAAAATTGTAAAGTGGAGAAAGCGAGAGCGCGCGAATGCACTCAAGCAAACACAAACAGCACAGCACGATGCGTATTTTTTTTTAAATTGACAAAATAAATAAAAAATAAATCAAAAATAAAAATAAGTGGAAAAGGCGAGAGTGCGCGAGCACACAGGAGCAAAGACAAGCAGCGCAGCTTGATGCGTAGTAAAAAAAATAATAAATAGACAACTGGTCGACCTCTTTAGAAATAAAAACCCAAAAGATTAGATAGACAAACAAACAAACACATAAATGTGGAGAGAAGGGCAGTGCGCGCAGGAGCAAAGGTAAACAGCAGACAGACCTGCATCCTTATCTTTACAAGGTCGACCTCAGAACTTTGTTCAGTTTGTCTCGGTGACGGATAATGGAAGGAAGGGGAGGCAACTGGTCGACTTCATTTAAATAAACAAATAAAAAATAAGATAAACTCTCAGGAATAGATAAATAATAACAAAAAAATTGTAAAGTGGAGAAAGCGAGAGCGCGCGAATGCACTCAAGCAAACACAAACAGCACAGCACGATGCGTATTTTTTTTTAAATTGACAAAATAAATAAAAAATAAATCAAAAATAAAAATAAGTGGAAAAGGCGAGAGTGCGCGAGCACACAGGAGCAAAGACAAGCAGCGCAGCTTGATGCGTAGTAAAAAAAATAATAAATAGACAACTGGTCGACCTCATTAGAAATAAAAACCCAAAAGATTAGATAGACAAACAAACAAACACATAAATGTGGAGAGAAGGGCAGTGCGGGCAGGAGCAAAGGTAAACAGCAGACAGACCTGAATCCTTATCTTTACAAGGTCGACCTCAGAACTTTGTTCAGTTTGTCTCGGTGACGGATAATGGAAGGAAGGGCAGGCAACTGGTCGACTTCATTTAAATAAACAAATAAAAAATAAAATACACTCTCAGGAATAGATAAATAATAACAAAAAAATTGTAAAGTGGAGAAAGCGAGAGCGCGCGAATGCACTCAAGCAAACACAAACAGCACAGCACGATGCGTATTTTTTTTTTAAATTGACAAAATAAATAAAAAATAAATAAAAAATAAAAATAAGTGGAAAAGGCGAGAGTGCGCGAGCACACAGGAGCAAAGACAAGCAGCGCAGCTTGATGCGTAGTAAAAAAAATAATAAATAGACAACTGGTCGACCTCATTAGAAATAAAAACCCAAAAGATTAGATAGACAAACTAACAAACACATAAATGTGGAGAGAAGGGCAGTGCGGGCAGGAGCAAAGGTAAACAGCAGACAGACCTGAATCCTTATCTTTACAAGGTCGACCTCAGAACTTTGTTCAGTTTGTCTCGGTGACGGATAATGGAAGGAAGGGCAGGCAACGGGTCGACTTCATTTAAATAAACAAATAAAAAATAAAATACACTCTCAGGAATAGATAAATAATAACAAAAAAATTGTAAAGTGGAGAAAGCGAGAGCGCGCGAATGCACTCAAGCAAACACAAACAGCACAGCACGATGCGTATTTTATTTTTTAAAATGACAAAATTAATCAAAAATAAATCAAAAATAAAAATAAGTGGAAAAGGCGAGAGTGCGCGAGCACACAGGAGCAGACACAAGCAACGCAGCTTGATGCGTAGTAAAAAAAGTAATAAATAGACAACTGGTCGACCTCATTAGAAATAAAAACCCAAAAGATTAGATAGACAAACAAAAAACACATAAATGTGGAGAGAAGGGCAGTGCGCGCAGGAGCAAAGGTAAACAGCAGACAGACCTGAATCCTTATCTTTACAAGGTCGACCTCAGAACTTTGTTCAGTTTGTCTCGGTGACGGATAATGGAAGGAAGGGAAGGCAACTGGTCGACTTCATTTAAATAAACAAATAAAAAATAAGATAAACTCTCAGGAATAGATAAATAATAACAAAAAAATTGTAAAGTGGAGAAAGCGAGAGCGCGCGAATGCACTCAAGCAAACACAAACAGCACAGCACGATGCGTATTTTTTTTTAATTGACAAAATAAATCAAAAATAAATCAAAAATAAAAATAAGTGGAAAAGGCGAGAGTGCGCGAGCACACAGGAGCAAAGACAAGCAGCGCAGCTTGATGCGTAGTAAAAAAAATAATAAATAGACAACTGGTCGACTCATTAGAAATAAAAACCCAAAAGATTAGATAGACAGACAAACAAACACATAAATGTGGAGAGAAGGGCAGTGCGCGCAGGAGCAAAGGTAAACAGCAGACAGACCTAAATCCTTATCTTTACAAGGTCGACCTCAGAACTTTGTTCAGTTTGTCTCGGTGACGGATAATGGAAGGAAGGGCAGGCAACTGGTCGACTTCATTTAAATAAACAAATAAAAAATAAGATAAACTCTCAGGAATAGATAAATAATAACAAAAAAATTGTAAAGTGGAGAAAGCGAGAGCGCGCGAATGCACTCAAGCAAACACAAACAGCACAGCACGATGCGTATTTTTTTTTAAAATTGACAAAATAAATCAAAAATAAAAATAAGTGGAAAAGGCGAGAGTGCGCGAGCACACAGGAGCAAAGACAAGCAGCGCAGCTTGATGCGTAGTAAAAAAAATAATAAATAGACAACTGGTCGACCTCATTAGAAATAAAAACCCAAAAGATTAGATAGACAAACAAACAAACACATAAATGTGGAGAGAATGGCAGTGCGCGCAGGAGCAAAGGTAAACAGCAGACAGACCTGAATCCTTATCTTTACAAGGTCGACCTCAGAACTTTGTTCAGTTTGTCTCGGTGACGGATAATGGAAGGAAGGGCAGGCAACTGGTCGACTTCATTTAAATAAATAAATAAAAAATAAGATAAACTCTCAGGAATAGATAAATAATAACAAAAAAATTGTAAAGTGGAGAAAGCGAGAGCGCGCGAATGCACTCAAGCAAACACAAACAGCACAGCACGATGCGTATTTTTTTTAAATTGACAAAATAAATCAAAAATAAATCAAAAATAAAAATAAGTGGAAAAGACGAGAGTGCGCGAGCACACAGGAGCAAAGACAAGCAGCCGCAGCTTGATGCGTTGTAAAAAAAATAATAAATAGACAACTGGTCGACCTCATTAGAAATAAAAACCCAAAAGATTAGATAGACAAACAAACAAACACATAAATGTCGAGAGAAGGGCAGTGCGCGCAGGAGCAAAGGTAAACAGCAGACAGACCTGAATCCTTATCTTTACAAGGTCGACCTCAGAACTTTGTTCAGTTTGTCTCGGTGACGGATAATGGAAGGAAGGGCAGGCAACTGGTCGACTTCATTTAAATAAACAAATAAAAAATAAGATAAACTCTCAGGAATAGATAAATAATAACAAAAAAAATTGTAAAGTGGAGAAAGCGAGAGCGCGCGAATGCACTCAAGCAAACACAAACAGCACAGCACGATGCGTATTTTTTTTTTTAAATTGACAAAATAAATCAAAAATAAATCAAAAATAAAAATAAGTGGAAAAGGCGAGAGTGCGCGAGCACACAGGAGCAAAGACAAGCAGCGCAGCTTGATGCGTAGTAAAAAAAATAATCAATAGACAACTGGTCGACCTCATTAGAAATAAAAACCCAAAAGATTAGATAGACAAACAAACAAACACATAAATGTGGAGAGAAGGGCAGTGCGCGCAGGAGCAAAGGTAAACAGCAGACAGACCTGAATCCTTATCTTTACAAGGTCGACCTCAGAACTTTGTTCAGTTTGTCTCGGTGACGGATAATGGAAGGAAGGGCAGGCAACTGGTCGACTTCATTTAAATAAACAAATAAAGAATAAGATAAACTCTCAGGAATAGATAAATAATAACAAAAAAATTGTAAAGTGGAGAAAGCGAGAGCGCGCGAATGCACTCAAGCAAACACAAACAGCACAGCACGATGCGTATTTTTTTTTAAAATTGACAAAATAAATCAAAAATAAATCAAAAATAAAAATAAGTGGAAAAGGCGAGAGTGCGCGAGCACACAGGAGCAAAGACAAGCAGCGCAGCTTGATGCGTAGTAAAAAAAATAATAAATAGACAACTGGTCGACCTCATTAGAAATAAATACCCAAAAGATTAGATAGACAAACAAACAAACACATAAATGTGGAGAGAAGGGCAGTGCGCGCAGGAGCAAAGGTAAACAGCAGACAGACCTGAATCCTTATCTTTACAAGGACGACCTCAGAACTTTGTTAAGTTTGTCTCGGTGACGGATTATGGAAGGAAGGGCAGGCAACTGGTCGACTTCATTTAAATAAACAAATAAAAAATAAAATAAACTCTCAGGAATAGATAAATAATAACAAAAAAATTGTAAAGTGGAGAAAGCGAGAGCGCGCGAATGCACTCAAGCAAACACAAACAGCACAGCACGATGCGTATTTTTTTTTAAATTGACAAAATAAATCATAAATAAATCAAAAATAAAAATAAGTGGAAAAGGCGAGAGTGCGCGAGCACACAGGAGCAAAGACAAGCAGCGCAGCTTGATGTATAGTAAAAAAAAATAATAAATAGACAACTGGTCGACCTCATTAGAAATAAAAACCCAAAAGAATAGATAGACAAACAAACAAACACATAAATGTGGAGAGAAGGGCAGTGCGCGCAGGAGCAAAGGTAAACAGCAGACAGACCTGAATCCTTATCTTTACAAGGTCGACCTCAGAACTTTGTTAAGTTTGTCTCGGTGACGGATTATGGAAGGAAGGGCAGGCAACTGGTCGACTTCATTTAAATAAACAAATAAAAAATAAGATAAACTCTCAGGAATAGATAAATAAAAACAAAAAAATTGTAACGTGGAGAAAGCGAGAGCGCGCGAATGCACTCAAGCAAACACAAACAGCACAGCACGATGCATATTTTTTTTAAAATTGACAAAATAAATCAAAAATAAATCAAAAATAAAAATAAGTGGAAAAGGCGAGAGTGCGCGAGCACACAGGAGCAAAGACAAGCAGGGCAGCTTGATGCGTAGTAAAAAAAATAATAAATAAACAACTGGTCGACCTCATTAGAAATAAAAACCCAAAAGATTAGATAGACAAACAAACAAACACATAAATGTGGAGAGAAGGGCAGTGCGCGCAGGAGCAAAGGTAAACAGAAGACAGACCTGAATCCTTATCTTTACAAGGTCGACCTCAGAACTTTGTTCAGTTTGTCTCGGTGACGGATAATGGAAGGAAGGGCAGGCAACTGGTCGACTTCATTTAAATAAACAAATAAAAAATAAGATAAACTCTCAGGAATAGATAAATAATAACAAAAAAATTGTAAAGTGGAGAAAGCGAGAGCGCGCGAATGCACTCAAGCAAACACAAACAGCACAGCACGATGCGTATTTTTTTTAAATTGACAAAATAAATCATAAATAAATCAAAAATAAAAATAAGTGGAAAGGCTAGAGTGCGTGAGCACACAGGAGCAAAGACAAGCAGCGCAGCTTAAAGCATAGTAAAAAAAATAATACATAGACAACTGGTCGACCTCATTAGGAATAAAAACCCAAAAGAATAGATAGACAAACAAACAAACACATAAATGTGGAGAGAAGGGCAGTGCGCGCAGGAGCAAAGGTAAACAGCAGACAGACCTGAATCCTTATTTTTACAAGGTCGACCTCAGAACTTTGTTCAGTTTGTCTCGGTGACGGATAATGGAAGGAAGGGCAGGCAACTGGTCGACTTCATTTAAATAAACAAATAAAAAATAAGATAAACTCTCAGGAATAGATAAATAATAACAAAAAAATTGTAAAGTGGAGAAAGCGAGAGCGCGCGAATGCACTCAAGCAAACACAAACAGCACAGCACGATGCGTATTTTTTTTAAATTGACAAAATAAATCATAAATAAATCAAAAATAAAAATAAGTGGAAAAGGCGAGAGTGCGCGAGCACACAGGAGCAAAGACAAGCAGGGCAGCTTGATGCGTAGTAAAAAAACTAATAAATAGACAACTGGTCGACCTCATTAGAAATAAAAAACCCAAAAGATTAGATAGACAAACAAACAAACACATAAATGTGGAGAGAAGGGCAGTGCGCGCAGGAGCAAAGGTAAACAGAAGACAGAACTGAATCCTTATCTTTACAAGGTCGACCTCAGAACTTTGTTCAGTTTGTCTCGGTGACGGATAATGGAAGGAAGGGCAGGCAACTGGTCGACTTCATTTAAATAAACAAATAAAAAATAAGATAAACTCTCAGGAATAGATAAATAATAACAAAAAAATTGTAAAGTGAAGAAAGCGAGAGCGCGCGAATGCACTCAAGCAAACACAAACAGCACAGCACGATGCGTATTTTTTAAATTGACAAAATAAATCATAAATAAATCAAAAATAAAAATAAGTGGAAAAGGCTAGAGTGCGTGAGCACACAGGAGCAAAGACAAGCAGCGCAGCTTGAAGCATAGTAAAAAAAATAATACATAGACAACTGGTCGACCTCATTAGAAATAAAAACCCAAAAGATTAGATAGACAAACAAACAAACACATAAATGTGGAGAGAAGGGCAGTGCGCGCAGGAGCAAAGGTAAACAGCAGACAGACCTGCATCCTTATCTTTACAAGGTCGACCTCAGAACTTTGTTCAGTTTGTCTCGGTGACGGATAATGGAAGGAAGGGGAGGCAACTGGTCGACTTCATTTAAATAAACAAATAAAAAATAAGATAAACACTCAGGAATAGATAAATAATAACAAAAAAATTGTAAAGTGGAGAAAGCGAGAGCGCGCGAATGCACTCAAGCAAACACAAACAGCACAGCACGATGCGTATTTTTTTTTAAATTGACAAAATAAATAAAAAATAAATCAAAAATAAAATAAGTGGAAAAGGCGAGAGTGCGCGAGCACACAGGAGCAAAGACAAGCAGCGCAGCTTGATGCGTAGTAAAAAAAATAATAAATAGACAACTGGTCGACCTCATTAGAAATAAAAACCCAAAAGATTAGATAGACAAACAAACAAACACATAAATGTGGAGAGAAGGGCAGTGCGGGCAGGAGCAAAGGTAAACAGCAGACAGACCTGAATCCTTATCTTTACAAGGTCGACCTCAGAACTTTGTTCAGTTTGTCTCGGTGACGGATAATGGAAGGAAGGGCAGGCAACTGGTCGACTTCATTTAAATAAACAAATAAAAAATAAAATACACTCTCAGGAATAGATAAATAATAACAAAAAAATTGTAAAGTGGAGAAAGCGAGAGCGCGCGAATGCACTCAAGCAAACACAAACAGCACAGCACGATGCGTATTTTTTTTTAAATTGACAAAATAAATAAAAAATAAATAAAAAATAAAAATAAGTGAAAAGGCGAGAGTGCGCGAGCACACAGGAGCAAAGACAAGCAGCGCAGCTTGATGCGTAGTAAAAAAAATAATAAATAGACAACTGGTCGACCTCATTAGAAATAAAAACCCAAAAGATTAGATAGACAAACTAACAAACACATAAATGTGGAGAGAAGGGCAGTGCGTGCAGGAGCAAAGGTAAACAGCAGACAGACCTGAATCCTTATCTTTACAAGGTCGACCTCAGAACTTTGTTCAGTTTGTCTCGGTGACGGATAATGGAAGGAAGGGCAGGCAACGGGTCGACTTCATTTAAATAAACAAATAAAAAATAAAATACACTCTCAG
>NW_025959860.1:241728-269730 GCF_023159225.1 Perognathus longimembris pacificus | reverse complement strand
TAACAAGGTCGACCTCACAACTTTGTTCAGTTTGTCTCGGTGACGGATAATGGAAGGAAGGGCAGGCAACTGGTCGACTTCATTTAAATAAACAAATAAAAAATAAGATAAACTCTCAGGAATAGATAAATAATAACAAAAAAATTGTAAAGTGGAGAAAGCGAGAGCGCGCGAATGCACTCAAGCAAACACAAATAGCACAGCAAGATGCGTATCTTTTTTTAAATTGACAAAATAAATAAAAATAAAAATAAGTGGAAAAGGCGAGAGTGCGCGAGCACACAGGAGCAAAGACAAGCAGTGCAGCTTGATGCGTAGTAAAAAAAATAATAAATAGACAACTGGTCGACCTCATTAGAAATAAAAACCCAAAAGATTAGATAGAGAAACAAACAAACACATAAATGTGGAGAGAAGGGCAGTGCGCGCAGGAGCAAAGGTAAACAGCAGACAGACCTGCATCCTTATCTTTACAAGGTCGACCTCAGAACTTTGTTCAGTTTGTCTCGGTGACGGATAATGGAAGGAAGGGCAGGCAACTGGTCGACTTCATTTAAATAAACAAATAAAAAATAAGATAAACTCTCAGGAATAGATAAATAATAACAAAAAAATTGTAAAGTGGAGAAAGCGAGAGGCGCGCGAATGCACTCAAGCAAACACAAACAGCACAGCACGATGCGTATTTTTTTTAAATTGACAAAATAAAAAAAAATAAATCAAAAATAAAAATAAGTGGAAAAGGCGAGAGTGCGCGAGCACACAGGAGCAAAGACAAGCAGCGCAGCTTGATGCGTAGTAAAAAAAATAATAAATAGACAACTGGTCGACCTCATTAGAAATAAAAACCCAAAAGATTAGATAGACAAACAAACAAACACATAAATGTGGAGAGAAGGGCAGTGCGCGCAGGAGCAAAGGTAAACAGCAGACAGACCTGAATCCTTATCTTTACAAGGACGACCTCAGAACTTTGTTAAGTTTGTCTCGGTGACGGATTATGGAAGGAAGGGCAGGCAACTGGTCGACTTCATTTAAATAAACAAATAAAAAATAAGATAAACTCTCAGGAATAGATAAATAAAAACAAAAAAATTGTAACGTGGAGAAAGCGAGAGCGCGCTAAGGCACTCAAGCAACCACAAACAGCACAGCACGATGCGTATTTTTTTTAAAATTGACAAAATAAATCAAAAATAAATAAAAAATAAAAATAAGTGGAAAAGGCGAGAGTGCGCGAGCACACAGGAGCAAAGACAAGCAGCGCAGCTTGATGCGTAGTAAAAAAAATAATAAATAGACAACTGGTCGACCTCATTAGAAATAAAAACCCAAAAGATTAGATAGACAAACAAACAAACACATAAATGTGGAGAGAAGGGCAGTGCGCGCAGGAGCAAAGGTAAACAGCAGACAGACCTGAATCCTTATCTTTACAAGGTCGACCTCAGAACTTTGTTCAGTTTGTCTCGGTGACGGATAATGGAAGGAAGGGCAGGCAACTGGTCGACTTCATTTAAATAAACAAATAAAAAATAAGATAAACTCTCAGGAATAGATAAATAATAACAAAAAAATTGTAAAGTGGAGAAAGCGAGAGCGCGCGAATGCACTCAAGCAAACACAAACAGCACAGCACGATGCGTATTTTTTTAAATTGACAAAATAAATCAAAAATAAATCAAAAATAAAAATAAGTGGAAAAGGCGAGAGTGCGCGAGCACACAGGAGCAAAGACAAGCAGCGCAGCTTGATGCGTAGTAAAAAAAATAATAAATAGACAACTGGTCGACCTCATTAGAAATAAAAACCCAAAAGATTAGATAGACAAACAAACAAACACATAAATGTGGAGAGAAGGGCAGTGCGCACAGGAGCAAAGGTAAACAGCAGACAGACCTGAATCCTTATCTTTACAAGGTCGACCTCAGAACTTTGTTCAGTTTGTCCCTCGGTGACGGATAATGGAAGGAAGGGCAGGCAACTGGTCGACTTCATTTAAATAAACAAAAAATAAGATAAACTCTCAGGAATAGATAAATAATAACAAAAAAATTGTAAAGTGGAGAAAGCGAGAGCGCGCGAATGCACTCAAGCAAACACAAACAGCACAGCACGATGCGTATTTTTTTTTAAATTGACAAAATAAATCAAAAATAAAAATAAGTGGAAAAGGCGAGAGTGCGCGAGCACACAGGAGCAAAGACAAGCAGCGCAGCTTGATGCGTAGTAAAAAAAATAATAAATAGACAACTGGTCGACCTCATTAGAAATAAAAACCCAAAAGATTAGATAGACAAACAAACAAACACATAAATGTGGAGAGAAGGGCAGTGCCGCGCAGGAGCAAAGGTAAACATCAGACAGACCTGAATCCTTATCTTTACAAGGTCGACCTCAGAACTTTGTTCAGTTTGTCTCGGTGACGGATAATGGAAGGAAGGGCAGGCAACTGGTCGACTTCTTTAAATAAACAAATAAAAAATAAGATAAACTCTCAGGAATAGATAAATAATAACAAAAAAATTGTAAAGTGGAGAAAGCGAGAGCGCGCGAATGCACTCAAGCAAACACAAACAGCACAGCACGATGCGTATTTTTTTTAAAATTGACAAAATAAATCAAAAATAAATCAAAAATAAAAATAAGTGGAAAAGGCGAGAGTGCGCGAGCACACAGGAGCAAAGACAAGCAGCGCAGCTTGATGCGTAGTAAAAAAAATAATAAATAGAAAACTGGTCGACCTCATTAGAAATAAAAACCCAAAAGATTAGATAGACAAACAAACAAACACATAAATGTGGAGAGAAGGGCAGTGCTGCAGGAGCAAAGGTAAACAGCAGACAGACCTGAATCCTTATCTTTACAAGGTCGACCTCAGAACTTTGTTCAGTTTGTCTCGGTGACGGATAATGGAAGGAAGGGCAGGCAACTGGTCGACTTCATTTAAATAAACAAATAAAAAATAAGATAAACTCTCAGGAATAGATAAATAATAACAAAAAATTGTAAAGTGGAGAAAGCGAGAGCGCGCGAATGCACTCAAGCAAACACAAACAGCACAGCACGATGCGTATTTTTTTTAAAATTGACAAAATAAATCAAAAATAAATCAAAAATAAAAATAAGTGGAAAAGGCGAGAGTGCGCGAGCACACAGGAGCAAAGACAAGCAGCGCAGCTTGATGCGTAGTAAAAAAAATAATAAATAGACAACTGGTCGACCTCATTAGAAATAAAAACCCAAAAGATTAGATAGACAAACAAACAAACACATAAATGTGGAGAGAAGGGCAGTGCGCACAGGAGCAAAGGTAAACAGCAGACAGACCTGAATCCTTATCTTTACAAGGTCGACCTCAGAACTTTGTTCAGTTTGTCTCGGTGACGGATAATGGAAGGAAGGGCAGGCAACTGGTCGACTTCATTTAAATAAACAAATAAAAAATAAGATAAACTCTCAGGAATAGATAAATAATAACAAAAAAAATTGTAAAGTGGAGAAAGCGAGAGCGCGCGAATGCACTCAAGCAAACACAAACAGCACAGCACGATGCGTATTTTTTTTTAAATTGACAAAATAAATCAAAAATAAATCAAAAATAAAAATAAGTGGAAAAGGCGAGAGTGCGCGAGCACACAGGAGCAAAGACAAGCAGCGCAGCTTGATGCGTAGTAAAAAAAATAATAAATAGACAACTGGTCGACCTCATTAGAAATAAAAACCCAAAAGATTAGATAGACAAACAAACAAACACATAAATGTGGAGAGAAGGGCAGTGCGCGCAGGAGCAAAGGTAAACAGCAGACAGACCTGAATCCTTATCTTTACAAGGTCGACCTCAGAACTTTGTTCAGTTTGTCTCGGTGACGGATAATGGAAGGAAGGGCAGGCAACTGGTCGACTTCATTTAAATAAACAAAAAATAAGATAAACTCTCAGGAATAGATAAATAATAACAAAAAAATTGTAAAGTGGAGAAAGCGAGAGCGCGCGAATGCACTCAAGCAAAAACAAACAGCACAGCACGATGCGTATTTTTTTTAAAGTGACAAAATTAATCAAAAATAAATCAAAAATAAAAATAAGTGGAAAAGGCGAGAGTGCGCGAGCACACAGGAGCAAAGACAAGCAGCGCAGCTTGATGCGTAGTAAAAAAAATAATAAATAGACAACTGGTCGACCTCATTAGAAATAAAAACCCAAAAGATTAGATAGACAAACAAACAAACACATAAATGTGGAGAGAAGGGCAGTGCGCGCAGGAGCAAAGGTAAACAGCAGACAGACCTGAATCCTTATCTTTACAAGGTCGACCTCACAACTTTGTTCAGTTTGTCTCCGTGACGGATAATGGAAGCAAGGGCAGGCAACTGGTCGACTTCATTTAAATAAACAAATAAAAAATAAGATAAACTCTCAGGAATAGATAAATAATAACAAAAAAATTGTAAAGTGGAGAAAGCGAGAGCGCGCGAATGCACTCAAGCAAACACAAATAGCACAGCAAGATGCGTATTTTTTTTTTAAATTGACAAAATAAATCAAAAATAAAAATAAGTGGAAAAGGCGAGAGTGCGCGAGCACACAGGAGCAAAGACAAGCAGTGCAGCTTGATGCGTAGTAAAAAAAATAATAAATAGACAACTGGTCGACCTCATTAGAAATAAAAACCCAAAAGATTAGATAGACAAACAAACAAACACATAAATGTGGAGAGAAGGGCAGTGCGCGCAGGAGCAAAGGTAAACAGCAGACAGACCTGAATCCTTATCTTTACAAGGTCGACCTCAGAACTTTGTTCAGTTTGTCTCGGTGACGGATAATGGAAGGAAGGGCAGGCAACTGGTCGATTTCATTTAAATAAACAAAAAATAAGATAAACTCTCAGGAATAGATAAATAATAACAAAAAAATTGTAATGTGCAGAAAGCGAGAGCGCGCGAATGCACTCAAGCAAACACAAACAGCACAGCACGATGCGTATTTTCTTTTTAAAGTGACAAAATTAATCAAAAATAAATCAAAAATAAAAATAAGTGGAAAAGGCGAGAGTGCGCGAGCACACAGGAGCAAAGACAAGCAGCGCAGCTTGATGCGTAGTAAAAAAAATAATAAATAGACAACTGGTCGACCTCATTAGAAATAAAAACCCAAAAGATTAGATAGACAAACAAACAAACACATAAATGTGGAGAGAAGGGCAGTGCGCGCAGGAGCAAAGGTAAACAGCAGACAGACCTGAATCCTTATCTTTACAAGGTCGACCTCAGAACTTTGTTCAGTTTGTCTCGGTGACGGATAATGGAAGGAAGGGCAGGCAACTGGTCGACTTCATTTAAATAAACAAATAAAAAATAAGATAAACTCTCAGGAATAGATAAATAATAACAAAAAAATTGTAAAGTGGAGAAAGCGAGAGCGCGCGAATGCACTCAAGCAAACACAAACAGCACAGCACGATGCGTATTTTTTTTTAAATTGACAAAATAAATCAAAAATTAATCAAAAATAAAAATAAGTGGAAAAGGCGAGAGTGCGCCAGCACACAGGAGCAAAGACAAGCAGCGCAGCTTGATGCGTAGTAAAAAAAATAATAAATAGACAACTGGTCGACCTCATTAGAAATAAAAACCCAAAAGATTAGATAGACAAACAAACAAACACATAAATGTGGACAGAAGGGCAGTGCGCGCAGGAGCAAATGTAAACAGCAGACAGACCTGCATCCTTATCTTTACAAGGTCGACTTCAGAACTTTGTTCAGTTTGTCTCGGTGACGGATAATGGAAGGAAGGGCAGGCAACTGGTCGACTTCATTTAAATAAACAAATAAAAAATAAGATAAACTCTCAGGAATAGATAAATAATAACAAAAAAATTGTAAAGTGGAGAAAGCGAGAGCGCGCGAATGCACTCAAGCAAACACAAACAGCACAGCACGATGCGTATTTTTTTTTTAAATTGACAAAATAAATAAAAAATATATCAAAAATAAAAATAAGTGGAAAAGGCGAGAGTGCGCGAGCACACAGGAGCAAAGACAAGCAGCGCAGCTTGATGCGTAGTAAAAAAAATAATAAATAGACAACTGGTCGACCTCATTAGAAATAAAAACCCAAAAGAATAGATAGACAAACAAACAAACACATAAATGTGGAGAGAAGGGCAGTGCGCGCAGGAGCAAAGGTAAACAGCAGACAGACCTGAATCCTTATCTTTACAAGGACGACCTCAGAACTTTGTTCAGTTTGTCTCGGTGACGGATAATGGAAGGAAGGGCAGGCAACTGGTCGACTTCATTTAAATAAACAAATAAAAAATAAGATAAACTCTCAGGAATAGATAAATAATAACAAAAAAATTGTAAAGTGGAGAAAGCGAGAGCGCGCGAATGCACTCAAGCAAACACAAACAGCACAGCACGATGCGTATTTTTTTTTAAATTGACAAAATAAATCAAAAATAAATCAAAAATAAAAATAAGTGGAAAAGGCGAGAGTGCGCGAGCACACAGGAGCAAAGACAAGCAGCGCAGCTTGATGCGTAGTAAAAAAAATAATAAATAGACAACTGGTCGACCTCATTAGAAATAAAAACCCAAAAGATTAGATAGACAAACAAACAAACACATAAATGTGGAGAGAAGGGCAGTGCGCGCAGGAGCAAAGGTAAACAGCAGACAGACCTGAATCCTTATCTTTACAAGGTCGACCTCAGAACTTTGTTAAGTTTGTCTCGGTGACGGATAATGGAAGGAAGGGCAGGCAACTGGTCGACTTCATTTAAATAAACAAATAAAAAATAAGATAAACTCTCAGGAATAGATAAATAATAACAAAAAAATTGTAAAGTGGAGAAAGCGAGAGCGCGCGAATGCACTCAAGCAAACACAAACAGCACAGCACGATGCGTATTTTTTTTTAAATTGACAAAATAAATCAAAAATAAATCAAAAATAAAAATAAGTGGAAAAGGCGAGAGTGCGCAAGCACACAGGAGCAAAGACAAGCAGCGCAGCTTGATGCGTAGTAAAAAAAATAATAAATAGACAACTGGTCGACCTCATTAGAAATAAAAACCCAAAAGATTAGATAGACAAACAAACAAACACATAAATGTGGAGAGAAGGGCAGTGCGCGCAGGAGCAAAGGTAAACAGCGACAGACCTGAATCCTTATCTTTACAAGGTCGACCTCAGAACTTTGTTCAGTTTGTCTCGGTGACGGATAATGGAAGGAAGGGCAGGCAACTGGTCGACTTCATTTAAATAAACAAATAAAAAATAAGATAAACTCTCAGGAATAGATAAATAATAACAAAAAAATTGTAAAGTGGAGAAAGCGAGAGCGCGCGAATGCACTCAAGCAAACACAAACAGCACAGCACGATGCGTATTTTTTTTAAATTGACAAAATTAAATCAAAAATAAATCAAAAATAAATAAGTGGAAAAGGCGAGAGTGCGCGAGCACACAGGAGCAAAGACAAGCAGCGCAGCTTGATGCGTAGTAAAAAAAATAATAAATAGACAACTGGTCGACCTCATTAGAAATAAAAACCCAAAAGATTAGATAGACAAACAAACAAACACATAAATGTGGAGAGAAGGGCAGTGCGCGCAGGAGCAAAGGTAAACAGCAGACAGACCTGAATCCTTATCTTTACAAGGTCGACCTCAGAACTTTGTTCAGTTTGTCTCGGTGACGGATAATGGAAGGAAGGGCAGGCAACTGGTCGACTTCATTTAAATAAACAAATAAAAAATAAGATAAACTCTCAGGAATAGATAAATAATAACAAAAAAATTGTAAAGTGGAGAAAGCGAGAGCGCGCGAATGCACTCAAGCAAACACAAATAGCACAGCAAGATGCGTATTTTTTTTTTAAATTGACAAAATAAATCAAAAATAAAAATAAGTGGAAAAGGCGAGAGTGCGCGAGCACACAGGAGCAAAGAAAGCAGTGCAGCTTGATGCGTAGTAAAAAAAATAATAAATAGACAACTGGTCGACCTCATTAGAAATAAAAACCCAAAAGATTAGATAGACAAACAAACAAACACATAAATGTGGAGAGAAGGGCAGTGCGCGCAGGAGCAAAGGTAAACAGCAGACAGACCTGAATCCTTATCTTTACAAGGTCGACCTCAGAACTTTGTTCAGTTTGTCTCGGTGACGGATAATGGAAGGAAGGGCAGGCAACTGGTCGACTTCATTTAAATAAACAAAAAATAAGATAAACTCTCAGGAATAGATAAATAATAACAAAAAAATTGTAAAGTGGAGAAAGCGAGAGCGCGCGAATGCACTCAAGCAAACACAAACAGCACAGCACGATGCGTATTTTTTTTTAAATTGACAAAATTAAATCAAAATAAATCAAAAATAAAAATAAGTGGAAAAGGCGAGAGTGCGCGAGCACACAGGAGCAAAGACAAGCAGCGCAGCTTGATGCGTAGTAAAAAAAATAATAAATAGACAACTGGTCGACCTCATTAGAAATAAAAACCCAAAAGATTAGATAGACAAACAAACAAACACATAAATGTGGAGAGAAGGGCAGTGCGCGCAGGAGCAAAGGTAAACAGCAGACAGACCTGAATCCTTATCTTTACAAGGTCGACCTCAGAACTTTGTTAAGTTTGTCTCGGTGACGGATTATGGAAGGAAGGGCAGGCAACTGGTCGACTTCATTTAAATAAACAAATAAAAAATAAGATAAACTCTCAGGAATAGATAAATAATAACAAAAAAATTGTAAAGTGGAGAAAGCGAGAGCGCGCGAATGCACTCAAGCAAACACAAACAGCACAGCACGATGCGTATTTTTTTTTAAATTGACAAAATAAATCAAAAATAAATCAAAAATAAAAATAAGTGGAAAAGGCGAGAGTGCGCGAGCACACAGGAGCAAAGACAAGCAGCGCAGCTTGATGCGTAGTAAAAAAAATAATAAATAGACAACTGGTCGACCTCATTAGAAATAAAAACCCAAAAGATTAGATAGACAAACAAACAAACACATAAATGTGGAGAGAAGGGCAGTGCGCGCAGGAGCAAAGGTAAACAGCAGACAGACCTGAATCCTTATCTTTACAAGGTCGACCTCAGAACTTTGTTCAGTTTGTCTCGGTGACGGATAATGGAAGGAAGGGCAGGCAACTGGTCGACTTCATTTAAATAAACAAATAAAAAATAAGATAAACTCTCAGGAATAGATAAATAATAACAAAAAAATTGTAAAGTGGAGAAAGCGAGAGCGCGCGAATGCACTCAAGCAAACACAAACAGCACAGCACGATGCGTATTTTTTTTAAATTGACAAAATAAATCAAATAAATCAAAAATAAAAATAAGTGGAAAAGGCGAGAGTGCGCGAGCACACAGGAGCAAAGACAAGCAGCGCAGCTTGATGCGTAGTAAAAAAAATAATAAATAGACAACTGGTCGACCTCATTAGAAATAAAAACCCAAAAGATTAGATAGACAAACAAACAAACACATAAATGTGGAGAGAAGGGCAGTGCGCGCAGGAGCAAAGGTAAACAGCAGACAGACCTGAATCCTTATCTTTACAAGGTCGACCTCAGAACTTTGTTCAGTTTGTCTCGGTGACGGATAATGGAAGGAAGGGCAGGCAACTGGTCGACTTCATTTAAATAAACAAATAAAAAATAAGATAAACTCTCAGGAATAGATAAATAATAACAAAAAAATTGTAAAGTGGAGAAAGCGAGAGCGCGCGAATGCACTCAAGCAAACACAAACAGCACAGCACGATGCGTATTTTTTTTTAAATTGACAAAATAAATCAAAAATAAAAATAAGTGGAAAAGGCGAGAGTGCGCGAGCACACAGGAGCAAAGACAAGCAGCGCAGCTTGATGCGTAGTAAAAAAAATAATAAATAGACAACTGGTCGACCTCATTAGAAATAAAAACCCAAAAGATTAGATAGAGACAAACAAACAAACACATAAATGTGGAGAGAAGGGCAGTGCGCGCAGGAGCAAAGGTAAACAGCAGACAGACCTGAATCCTTATCTTTACAAGGTCGACCTCAGAACTTTGTTCAGTTTGTCTCGGTGACGGATAATGGAAGGAAGGGCAGGCAACTGGTCGACTTCATTTAAATAAACAAAAAATAAGATAAACTCTCAGGAATAGATAAATAATAACAAAAAAATTGTAAAGTGGAGAAAGCGAGAGCGCGCGAATGCACTCAAGCAAACACAAACAGCACAGCACGATGCGTATTTTTTTTAAATTGACAAAATAAATCAAAAATAAATCAAAAATAAAAATAAGTGGAAAAGGCGAGAGTGCGCGAGCACACAGGAGCAAAGACAAGCAGCGCAGCTTGATGCGTAGTAAAAAAAATAATAAATAGACAACTGGTCGACCTCATTAGAAATAAAAACCCAAAAGATTAGATAGACAAACAAACAAACACATAAATGTGGAGAGAAGGGCAGTGCGCGCAGGAGCAAAGGTAAACAGCAGACAGACCTGAATCCTTATCTTTACAAGGTCGACCTCAGAACTTTGTTCAGTTTGTCTCGTGACGGATAATGGAAGGAAGGGCAGGCAACTGGTCGACTTCATTTAAATAAACAAATAAAAAATAAGATAAACTCTCAGGAATAGATAAATAATAACAAAAAAATTGTAAAGTGGAGAAAGCGAGAGCGCGCGAATGCACTCAAGCAAACACAAACAGCACAGCACGATGCGTATTTTTTTTTTAAATTGACAAAATAAATCAAAAATAAAAATAAGTGGAAAAGGCGAGAGTGCGCGAGCACACAGGAGCAAAGACAAGCAGCGCAGCTTGATGCGTAGTAAAAAAAATAATAAATAGACAACTGGTCGACCTCATTAGAAATAAAAACCCAAAAGATTAGATAGACAAACAAACAAACACATAAATGTGGAGAGAAGGGCAGTGCGCGCAGGAGCAAAGGTAAACAGCAGACAGACCTGAATCCTTATCTTTACAAGGTCGACCTCAGAACTTTGTTCAGTTTGTCTCGGTGACGGATAATGGAAGGAAGGGCAGGCAACTGGTCGACTTCATTTAAATAAACAAAAAATAAGATAAACTCTCAGGAATAGATAAATAATAACAAAAAAATTGTAAAGTGGAGAAAGCGAGAGCGCGCGAATGCACTCAAGCAAACACAAACAGCACAGCACGATGCGTATTTTTTTTTAAAGTAAATTGACAAAATAAATCAAAAATAAAAATAAGTGGAAAAGGCGAGAGTGCGCGAGCACACAGGAGCAAAGACAAGCAGCGCAGCTTGATGCGTAGTAAAAAAAATAATAAATAGACAACTGGTCGACCTCATTAGAAATAAAAACCCAAAAGATTAGATAGACAAACAAACAAACACATAAATGTGGAGAGAAGGGCAGTGCGCGCAGGAGCAAAGGTAAACAGCAGACAGACCTGAATCCTTATCTTTACAAGGTCGACCTCAGAACTTTGTTCAGTTTGTCTCGGTGACGGATAATGGAAGGAAGGGCAGGCAACTGGTCGACTTCATTTAAATAAACAAATAAAAAATAAGATAAACTCTCAGGAATAGATAAATAATAACAAAAAAATTGTAAAGTGGAGAAAGCGAGAGCGCGCGAATGCACTCAAGCAAACACAAACAGCACAGCACGATGCGTATTTTTTTTTAAATTGACAAAATAAATAAAAAATTAATCAAAAATAAAAATAAGTGGAAAAGGCGAGAGTGCGCAGCACACAGGAGCAAAGACAAGCAGCGCAGCTTGATGCGTAGTAAAAAAAATAATAAATAGACAACTGGTCGACCTCATTAGAAATAAAAACCCAAAAGATTAGATAGACAAACAAACAAACACATAAATGTGGAGAGAAGGGCAGTGCGCGCAGGAGCAAATGTAAACAGCAGACAGACCTGAATCCTTATCTTTACAAGGTCGACCTCAGAACTTTGTTCAGTTTGTCTCGGTGACGGATAATGGAAGGAAGGGCAGGCAACTGGTCGACTTCATTTAAATAAACAAATAAAAAATAAGATAAACTCTCAGGAATAGATAAATAATAACAAAAAAATTGTAAAGTGGAGAAAGCGAGAGCGCGCGAATGCACTCAAGCAAACACAAACAGCACAGCACGATGCGTATTTTTTTTTTAAATTGACAAAATAAATAAAAAATAATCAAAAATAAAAATAAGTGGAAAAGGCGAGAGTGCGCGAGCACACAGGAGCAAAGACAAGCAGCGCAGCTTGATGCGTAGTAAAAAAAATAATAAATAGACAACTGGTCGACCTCATTAGAAATAAAAACCCAAAAGATTAGAGAGACAAACAAACAAACACATAAATGTGGAGAGAAGGGCAGTGCGCGCAGGAGCAAAGGTAAACAGCAGACAGACCTGAATCCTTATCTTTACAAGGACGACCTCAGAACTTTGTTAAGTTTGTCTCGGTGACGGATTATGGAAGGAAGGGCAGGCAACTGGTCGACTTCATTTAAATAAACAAATAAAAAATAAGATAAACTCTCAGGAATAGATAAATAATAACAAAAAAATTGTAAAGTGGAGAAAGCGAGAGCGCGCGAATGCACTCAAGCAAACACAAACAGCACAGCACGATGCGTATTTTTTTTTAAATTGACAAAATTAATCAAAAATAAATCAAAAATAAAAATAAGTGGAAAAGGCGAGAGTGCGCGAGCACACAGGAGCAAAGACAAGCAGCGCAGCTTGATGTATAGTAAAAAAAATAATAAATAGACAACTGGTCGACCTCATTAGAAATAAAAACCCAAAAGATTAGATAGACAAACAAACAAACACATAAATGTGGAGAGAAGGGCAGTGCGCGCAGGAGCAAAGGTAAACAGCAGACAGACCTGAATCCTTATCTTTACAAGGTCGACCTCAGAACTTTGTTCAGTTTGTCTCGGTGACGGATAATGGAAGGAAGGGCAGGCAACTGGTCGACTTCATTTAAATAAACAAATAAAAAATAAGATAAACTCTCAGGAATAGATAAATAAAAACAAAAAAATTGTAAAGTGGAGAAAGCGAGAGCGCCCTAATGCACTCAAGCAAACACAAACAGCACAGCACGATGCGTATTTTTTTTTAAATTGACAAAATAAATCAAAAAAAATCAAAAATAAAATAAGTGGAAAAGGCGAGAGTGCGCAAGCACACAGGAGCAAAGACAAGCAGCGCAGCTTGATGCGTAGTAAAAAAAATAATAAATAGACAACTGGTCGACCTCATTAGAAATAAAAACCCAAAAGATTAGATAGACAAACAAACAAACACATAAATGTGGAGAGAAGGGCAGTGTGCGCAGGAGCAAAGGTAAACAGCGACAGACCTGAATCCTTATCTTTACAAGGTCGACCTCAGAACTTTGTTCAGTTTGTCTCGGTGACGGATAATGGAAGGAAGGGCAGGCAACTGGTCGACTTCATTTAAATAAACAAATAAAAAATAAGATAAACTCTCAGGAATAGATAAATAATAACAAAAAAATTGTAAAGTGGAGAAAGCGAGAGCGCGCGAATGCACTCAAGCAAACACAAACAGCACAGCACGATGCGTATTTTTTTTAAATTGACAAAATAAATCAAAAATAAATCAAAAATAAATAAGTGGAAAAGGCGAGAGTGCGCGAGCACACAGGAGCAAAGACAAGCAGCGCAGCTTGATGCGTAGTAAAAAAAATAATAAATAGACAACTGGTCGACCTCATTAGAAATAAAAACCCAAAAGATTAGATAGACAAACAAACAAACACATAAATGTGGAGAGAAGGGCAGTGCGCGCAGGAGCAAAGGTAAACAGCAGACAGACCTGAATCCTTATCTTTACAAGGTCGACCTCAGAACTTTGTTCAGTTTGTCTCGGTGACGGATAATGGAAGGAAGGGCAGGCAACTGGTCGACTTCATTTAAATAAACAAATAAAAAATAAGATAAACTCTCAGGAATAGATAAATAATAACAAAAAAATTGTAAAGTGGAGAAAGCGAGAGCGCGCGAATGCACTCAAGCAAACACAAACAGCACAGCACGATGCGTATTTTTTTTTTAAATTGATCAAAAATAAATCAAAAATAAAAATAAGTGGAAAAGGCGAGAGTGCGCGAGCACACAGGAGCAAAGAAGAGCAGCGCAGCTTGATGCGTAGTAAAAAAAATAATAAATAGACAACTGGTCGACCTCATTAGAAATAAAAACCCAAAAGATTAGATAGACAAACAAACAAACACATAAATGTGGAGAGAAGGGCAGTGCGCGCAGGAGCAAAGGTAAACAGCAGACAGACCTGAATCCTTATCTTTACAAGGTCGACCTCAGAACTTTGTTCAGTTTGTCTCGGTGACGGATAATGGAAGGAAGGGCAGGCAACTGGTCGACTTCATTTAAATAAACAAATAAAAAATAAGATAAACTCTCAGGAATAGATAAATAATAACAAAAAAATTGTAAAGTGGAGAAAGCGAGAGCGCGCGAATGCACTCAAGCAAACACAAACAGCACAGCACGATGCGTATTTTTTTTTAAATTGACAAAATAAATCATAAATAAATCAAAAATAAAAATAAGTGGAAAAGGCGAGAGTGCGCGAGCACACAGGAGCAAAGACAAGCAGCGCAGCTTGATGCGTAGTAAAAAAAATAATAAATAGACAACTGGTCGACCTCATTAGAAATAAAAACCCAAAAGATTAGATAGACAAACAAACAAACACATAAATGTGGAGAGAAGGGCAGTGCGCGCAGGAGCAAAGGTAAACAGCAGACAGACCTGAATCCTTATCTTTACAAGGTCGACCTCAGAACTTTGTTCAGTTTGTCTCGGTGACGGATAATGGAAGGAAGGGCAGGCAACTGGTCGACTTCATTTAAATAAACAAATAAAAAATAAGATAAACTCTCAGGAATAGATAAATAATAACAAAAAAATTGTAAAGTGGAGAAAGCGAGAGCGCGCGAATGCACTCAAGCAAACACAAACAGCACAGCACGATGCGTATTTTTTTTTAAATTGAAAAAATAAATCAAAAATAAATCAAAAATAAAAATAAGTGGAAAAGGCGAGAGTGCGCGAGCACACAGGAGCAAAGACAAGCAGCGCAGCTTGATGCGTAGTAAAAAAAATAATAAATAGACAACTGGTCGACCTCATTAGAAATAAAAACCCAAAAGATTAGAGAGACAAACAAACAAACACATAAATGTGGAGAGAAGGGCAGTGCGCGCAGGAGCAAAGGTAAACAGCAGACAGACCTGAATCCTTATCTTTACAAGGTCGACCTCAGAACTTTGTTCAGTTTGTCTCGGTGACGGATAATGGAAGGAAGGGCAGGCAACTGGTCGACTTCATTTAAATAAACAAATAAAAAATAAGATAAACTCTCAGGAATAGATAAATAATAACAAAAAAATTGTAAAGTGGAGAAAGCGAGAGCGCGCGAATGCACTCAAGCAAAAACAAACAGCACAGCACGATGCGTATTTTTTTTAAATTGACAAAATTAATCAAAAATAAATCAAAAATAAAAATAAGTGGAAAAGGCGAGAGTGCGCGAGCACACAGGAGCAAAGACAAGCAGCGCAGCTTGATGCGTAGTAAAAAAAATAATAAATAGACAACTGGTCGACCTCATTAGAAATAAAAACCCAAAAGATTAGATAGACAAACAAACAAACACATAAATGTGGAGAGAAGGGCAGTGCGCGCAGGAGCAAAGGTAAACAGCAGACAGACCTGAATCCTTATCTTTACAAGGTCGACCTCAGAACTTTGTTCAGTTTGTCTCGGTGACGGATAATGGAAGGAAGGGCAGGCAACTGGTCGACTTCATTTAAATAAACAAATAAAAAATAAGATAAACTCTCAGGAATAGATAAATAATAACAAAAAAATTGTAAAGTGGAGAAAGCGAGAGCGCGCGAATGCACTCAAGCAAACACAAACAGCACAGCACGATGCGTATTTTTTTTAAATTGACAAAATAAATCAAAAATAAAAATAAGTGGAAAAGGCGAGAGTGCGCGAGCACACAGGAGCAAAGACAAGCAGCGCAGCTTGATGCGTAGTAAAAAAAATAATAAATAGACAACTGGTCGACCTCATTAGAAATAAAAACCCAAAAGATTAGAGAGACAAACAAACAAACACATAAATGTGGAGAGAAGGGCAGTGCGCGCAGGAGCAAAGGTAAACAGCAGACAGACCTGAATCCTTATCTTTACAAGGTCGACCTCAGAACTTTGTTAAGTTTGTCTCGGTGACGGATTATGGAAGGAAGGGCAGGCAACTGGTCGACTTCATTTAAATAAACAAATAAAAAATAAGATAAACTCTCAGGAATAGATAAATAATAACAAAAAAATTGTAAAGTGGAGAAAGCGAGAGCGCGCGAATGCACTCAAGCAAACACAAACAGCACAGCACGATGCGTATTTTTTTTTAAATTGACAAAATAAATCAAAAATAAATCAAAAATAAAAATAAGTGGAAAAGGCGAGAGTGCGCGAGCACACAGGAGCAAAGACAAGCAGCGCAGCTTGATGCGTAGTAAAAAAAATAATAAATAGACAACTGGTCGACCTCATTAGAAATAAAAACCCAAAAGATTAGATAGACAAACAAACAAACACATAAATGTGGAGAGAAGGGCAGTGCGCGCAGGAGCAAAGGTAAACAGCAGACAGACCTGAATCCTTATCTTTACAAGGTCGACCTCAGAACTTTGTTCGGTTTGTCTCAGTGACGGATAATGGAAGGAAGGGCAGGCAACTGGTCGACTTCATTTAAATAAACAAATAAAAAATAAGATAAACTCTCAGGAATAGATAAATAATAACAAAAAAATTGTAAAGTGGAGAAAGCGAGAGCGCGCGAATGCACTCAAGCAAACACAAACAGCACAGCACGATGCGTATTTTTTTTCAATTGACAAAATAAATCAAAAATAAATCAAAAATAAAAATAAGTGGAAAAGGCGAGAGTGCGCGAGCACACAGGAGCAAAGACAAGCAGCGCAGCTTGATGCGTAGTAAAAAAAATAATAAATAGACAACTGGTCGACCTCATTAGAAATAAAAACCCAAAAGATTAGATAGACAAACAAACAAACACATAAATGTGGAGAGAAGGGCAGTGCGCGCAGGAGCAAAGGTAAACAGCAGACAGACCTGAATCCTTATCTTTACAAGGTCGACCTCAGAACTTTGTTCAGTTTGTCTCGGTGACGGATAATGGAAGGAAGGGCAGGCAACTGGTCGACTTCATTTAAATAAACAAATAAAAAATAAGATAAACTCTCAGGAATAGATAAATAATAACAAAAAAATTGTAAAGTGGAGAAAGCGAGAGCGCGCGAATGCACTCAAGCAAACACAAATAGCACAGCAAGATGCGTATTTTTTTTTAAATTGACAAAATAAATCAAAAATAAAAATAAGTGGAAAAGGCGAGAGTGCGCGAGCACACAGGAGCAAAGACAAGCAGCGCAGCTTGATGCGTAGTAAAAAAAATAATAAATAGACAACTGGTCGACCTCATTAGAAATAAAAACCCAAAAGATTAGATAGAGAAACAAACAAACACATAAATGTGGAGAGAAGGGCAGTGCGCGCAGGAGCAAAGGTAAACAGCAGACAGACCTGAATCCTTATCTTTACAAGGTCGACCTCAGAACTTTGTTCAGTTGGTCTCCGTGACGGATAATGGAAGGAAGGGCAGGCAACTGGTCGACGTCATTTAAATAAACAAATAAAAAATAAGATAAACTCTCAGGAATAGATAAATAATAACAAAAAAATTGTAAAGTGCAGAAAGCGAGAGCGCGCGAATGCACTCAAGAAAACAGAAACAGCACAGCACGATGCGTATTTTTTTTTAAAATTGACAAAATAAATCAAAACTAAAAATAAGTGGAAAAGGCGAGAGTGCGCAAGCACACAGGAGCAAAGATAAGCAGCGCAGCTTGATGCGTAGTAAAAAAAATAATAAATAGACAACTGGTCGACCTCATTAGAAATAAAAACCCAAAAGATTAGATAGACAAACAAACAAACACATAAATGTGGAGAGAAGGGCAGTGCACGCATGAGCAAAGGTAAACAGCTGACAGACCTGAATCCTTATTTTACAAGGTCGACCTCAGAACTTTGTTCAGTTTGTTCGGTGACGGATAATGGAAGGAAGGGCAGGCAACTGGTCGACTTCATTTAAATAAACAAAAAATAAGATAAACTCTCAGGAATAGATAAATAATAACAAAAAAATTGTAAAGTGGAGAAAGCGAGAGCGCGCGAATGCACTCAAGCAAACACAAACAGCACAGCACGATGCGTATTTTTTTTAAATTGACAAAATAAATCAAAAATAAAAATAAGTGGAAAAGGCGAGAGTGCGCGAGCACACAGGAGCAAAGACAAGCAGCGCAGCTTGATGCGTAGTAAAAAAAATAATAAATAGACAACTGGTCGACCTCATTAGAAATAAAAACCCAAAAGATTAGAGAGACAAACAAACAAACACATAAATGTGGAGAGAAGGGCAGTCCGCGCAGGAGCAAAGGTAAACAGCAGACAGACCTGAATCCTTATCTTTACAAGGACGACCTCAGAACTTTGTTAAGTTTGTCTCGGTGACGGATTATGGAAGGAAGGGCAGGCAACTGGTCGACTTCATATAAATAAACAAATAAAAAATAAGATAAACTCTCAGGAATAGATAAATAATAACAAAAAAATTGTAAAGTGGAGAAAGCGAGAGCGCGCGAATGCACTCAAGCAAACACAAACAGCACAGCACGATGCGTATTTTTTTTTAATTGACAAAATTAATCAAAAATAAATCAAAAATAAAAATAAGTGGAAAAGGCGAGAGTGCGCGAGCACACAGGAGCAAAGAGAAGCAGCGCAGCTTGATGCGTAGTAAAAAAAATAATAAATAGACAGCAGGTCGACCTCATTAGAAATAAAAACCCAAAAGATTAGATAGACAAACAAACAAACACATAAATGTGGAGAGAAGGGCAGTGCGTGCAGGAGCAAAGGTAAACAGCAGACAGACCTGAATCCTTATCTTTACAAGGTCGACCTCAGAACTTTGTTCAGTTTGTCTCGGTGACGGATAATGGAAGGAAGGGCAGGCAACTGGTCGACTTCATTTAAATAAACAAATAAAAAATAAGATAAACTCTCAGGAATAGATAAATAATAACAAAGAAATTGTAAAGTGGAGAAAGCGAGAGCGCGCCAATGCACTCAAGCAAACACAAACAGCACAGCACGATGCGTATTTTTTTTAAATTGACAAAATAAATCAAAAATAAAAATAAGTGGAAAAGGCGAGAGTGCGCGAGCACACAGGAGCAAAGACAAGCAGCGCAGCTTGATGCGTAGTAAAAAAAATAATAAATAGACAGCGGGTCGACCTCATTAGAAATAAAAACCCAAAAGATTAGATAGACAAACAAACAAACACATAAATGTGGAGAGAAGGTCAGTGCGCGCAGGAGCAAAGGTAAACAGCAGACAGACCTGAATCCTTATCTTTACAAGGTCGACCTCAGAACTTTGTTCAGTTTGTCTCGGTGACGGATAATGGAAGGAAGGGCAGGCAACTGGTCGACTTCATTTAAATAAACAAATAAAAAATAAGATAAACTCTCAGGAATAGATAAATAATAACAAAGAAATTGTAAAGTGGAGAAAGCGAGAGCGCGCGAATGCACTCAAGCAAACACAAACAGCACAGCACGATTCGTATTTTTTTTTAAATTGACAAAATAAATCAAAAATAAATCAAAAATAAAAATAAGTGGAAAAGGCGAGAGTGCGCGAGCACACAGGAGCAAAGACAAGCAGCGCAGCTTGATGCGTAGTAAAAAAAATAATAAATACACAACTGGTCGACCTCATTAGAAATAAAAACCCAAAAGATTAGATAAACAAACAAACAAACACATAAATGTGGAGAGAAGGGCAGTGCGCGCAGGAGCAAAGGTAAACAGCAGACAGACCTGAATCCTTATCTTTACAAGGTCGACCTCAGAACTTTGTTCAGTTGGTCTCGGTGACGGATAATGGAAGGAAGGGCAGGCAACTGGTCGACTTCATTTAAATAAACAAATAAAAAGTAAGATAAACTCTCAGGAATAGATAAATAATAACAAAAAAATTGTAAAGTGCAGAAAGCGAGAGCGCGCGAATGCACTCAAGCAAACACAAACAGCACAGCACGATGCGTATTTTTTTTTTAAATTGAAAAAATAAATCAAAAATAAATCAAAAATAAAAATAAGTGGAAAAGGCGAGAGTGCGCGAGCACACAGGAGCAAAGACAAGCAGCGCAGCTTGATGCGTAGTAAAAAAAATAATAAATAGACAACTGGTCGACCTCATTAGAAATAAAAACCCAAAAGATTAGATAGACAAACAAACAAACACATAAATGTGGAGAGAAGGGCAGTGCGCGCAGGAGCAAAGGTAAACAGAAGACAGACCTGAATCCTTATCTTTACAAGGTCGACCTCAGAACTTTGTTCAGTTTGTCTCGGTGACGGATAATGGAAGGAAGGGCAGGCAACTGGTCGACTTCATTTAAATAAACAAATAAAAAATAAGATAAACTCTCAGGAATAGATAAATAATAACAAAAAAATTGTAAAGTGGAGAAAGCGAGAGCGCGCGAATGCACTCAAGCAAACACAAACAGCACAGCACGATGCGTATTTTTTTTAAATTGACAAAATAAATCATATATAAATCAAAAATAAAAATAAGTGGAAAAGGCGGGAGTGCGCGAGCACACAGGAGCAAAGACAAGCAGCGCAGCTTGATGCGTAGTAAAAAAAATAATAAATAGACAACTGGTCGACCTCATTAGAAATAAAAACCCAAAAGATTAGATAGACAAACAAACAAACACATAAATGTGGAGAGAAGGGCAGTGCGCGCAGGAGCAAAGGTAAACAGCAGACAGACCTGAATTCTTATCTTTACAAGGTCGACCTCAGAACTTTGTTCAGTTTGTCTCGGTGACGGATAATGGAAGGAAGGGCAGGCAACTGGTCGACTTCATTTAAATAAACAAAAAATAAGATAAACTCTCAGGAATAGATAAATAATAACAAAAAAATTGTAAAGTGGAGAAAGCGAGAGCGCGCGAATGCACTCAAGCAAACACAAACAGCACAGCACGATGCGCATTTTTTTTAAATTGACAAAATAAATCAAAAATAAAAATAAGTGGAAAAGGCGAGAGTGCGCGAGCACACAGAAGCAAAGACAAGCAGCGCAGCTTGATGCGTAGTAAAAAAAATAATAAATAGACAACTGGTCGACCTCATTAGAAATAAAAACCCAAAAGATTAGAGAGACAAACAAACAAACACATAAATGTGGAGAGAAGGGCAGTCCGCGCAGGAGCAAAGGTAAACAGCAGACAGACCTGAATCCTTATCTTTACAAGGACGACCTCAGAACTTTGTTAAGTTTGTCTCGGTGACGGATTATGGAAGGAACAGCAGGCAACTGGTCGACTTCATTTAAATAAACAAATAAAAAATAAGATAAACTCTCAGGAATAGATAAATAATAACAAAAAAATTGTAAAGTGGAGAAAGCGAGAGCGCGCGAATGTACTCAAGCAAAAACAAACAGCACAGCACGATGCGTATTTTTTTTTAAATTGACAAAATTAATCAAAAATAAATCAAAAATAAAAATAAGTGGAAAAGGCGAGAGTGCGCGAGCACACAGGAGCAAAGACAAGCAGCGCAGCTTGATGCGTAGTAAAAAAAATAATAAATACACAACTGGTCGACCTCATTAGAAATAAAAACCCAAAAGATTAGAGAGACAAACAAACAAACACATAAATGTGGAGAGAAGGGCAGTGCGCGCAGGAGCAAATGTAAACAGCAGACAGACCTGAATCCTTATCTTTACAAGGTCGACCTCAGAACTTTGTTCAGTTGGTCTCGGTGACGGATAATGGAAGGAAGGGCAGGCAACTGGTCGACTTCATTTAAATAAACAAATAAAAAATAAGATAAACTCTCAGGAATAGATAAATAATAACAAAAAAATTGTAAAGTGGAGAAAGCGAGAGCGCGCGAATGCACTCAAGCAAAAACAAACAGCACAATACGATGCGTATTTTTTTTTTTAAAGTGACAAAATTAATCAAAAATAAATCAAAAATAAAAATAAGTGGAAAAGGCGAGAGTGCGCGAGCACACAGGAGCAAAGACAAGCAGCGCAGCTTGATGCGTAGTAAAAAAAATAATAAATACACAACTGGTCGACCTCATTAGAAATAAAAACCCAAAAGATTAGAGAGACAAACAAACAAACACATAAATGTGGAGAGAAGGGCAGTGCGCGCAGGAGCAAATGTAAACAGCAGACAGACCTGAATCCTTACCTTTACAAGGTCGACCTCAGAACTTTGTTCAGTTGGTCTCGGTGACGGATAATGGAAGGAAGGGCAGGCAACTGGTCGACTTCATTTAAATAAACAAATAAAAAATAAGATAAACTCTCAGGAATAGATAAATAATAACAAAAAAATTGTAAAGTGGAGAAAGCGAGAGCGCGCGAATGCACTCAAGCAAAAACAAACAGCACAATACGATGCGTATTTTTTTTTAAAGTGACAAAATTAATCAAAAATAAATCAAAAATAAAAATAAGTGGAAAAGGCGAGAGTGCGCGAGCACACAGGAGCAAAGACAAGCAGCGCAGCTTGATGCGTAGTAAAAAAATAATAAATAGACAACGGGTCGACCTCATTAGAAATAAAAACCCAAAAGATTAGATAGACAAACAAACAAACACATAAATGTGGAGAGAAGGGCAGTGCGCGCAGGAGCAAAGGTAAACAGCAGACAGACCTGAATCCTTATCTTTACAAGGTCGACCTCAGAACTTTGTTCAGTTGGTCTCCGTGACGGATAATGGAAGGAAGGGCAGGCAACTGGTCGACGTCATTTAAATAAACAAATAAAAAATAAGATAAACTCTCAGGAATAGATAAATAATAACAAAAAAATTGTAAAGTGCAGAAAGCGAGAGCGCGCGAATGCACTCAAGCAAACACAAACAGCACAGCACGATGCGTATTTTTTTTTAAAATTGACAAAATAAATCAAAACTAAAAATAAGTGGAAAAGGCGAGAGTGCGCAAGCACACAGGAGCAAAGACAAGCAGCGCAGCTTGATGCGTAGTAAAAAAAATAATAAATAGACAACTGGTCGACCTCATTAGAAATAAAAACCCAAAAGATTAGATAGACAAACAAACAAACACATAAATGTGTAGAGAAGGGCAGTGCACGCATGAGCAAAGGTAAACAGCTGACAGACCTGAATCCTTATTTTACAAGGTCGACCTCAGAACTTTGTTCAGTTTGTTCGGTGACGGATAATGGAAGGAAGGGCAGGCAACTGGTCGACTTCATTTAAATAAACAAAAAATAAGATAAACTCTCAGGAATAGATAAATAATAACAAAAAAATTGTAAAGTGGAGAAAGCGAGAGCGCGCGAATGCACTCAAGCAAACACAAATAGCACAGCAAGATGCGTATTTTTTTTTAAATTGACAAAATAAATCAAAAATAAAAATAAGTGGAAAAGGCGAGAGTGCGCGAGCACACAGGAGCAAAGACAAGCAGCGCAGCTTGATGCGTAGTAAAAAAAATAATAAATAGACAACTGGTCGACCTCATTAGAAATAAAAACCCAAAAGATTAGAGAGACAAACAAACAAACACATAAATGTGGAGAGAAGGGCAGTGCGCGCAGGAGCAAAGGTAAACAGCAGACAGACCTGAATCCTTATCTTTACAAGGTCGACCTCAGAACTTTGTTCAGTTGGTCTCCGTGACGGATAATGGAAGGAAGGGCAGGCAACTGGTCGACGTCATTTAAATAAACAAATAAAAAATAAGATAAACTCTCAGGAATAGATAAATAATAACAAAAAAATTGTAAAGTGCAGAAAGCGAGAGCGCGCGAATGCACTCAAGCAAACACAAACAGCACAGCACGATGCGTATTTTTTTTTAAAATTGACAAAATAAATCAAAAATAAAAATAAGTGGAAAAGGCGAGAGTGCGCGAGCACACAGGAGCAAAGATAAGCAGCGCAGCTTGATGCGTAGTAAAAAAAATAATAAATAGACAACTGGTCGACCTCATTAGAAATAAAAACCCAAAAGATTAGATAGACAAACAAACAAACACATAAATGTGGAGAGAAGGGCAGTGCGCGCAGGAGCAAAGGTAAACAGCAGACAGACCTGAATCCTTATCTTTACAAGGTCGACCTCAGAACTTTGTTCAGTTTGTCTCGGTGACGGATAATGGAAGGAAGGGCAGGCAACTGGTCGACTTCATTTAAATAAACAAATAAAAAATAAGATAAACTCTCAGGAATAGATAAATAATAACAAAAAAATTGTAAAGTGGAGAAAGCGAGAGCGCGCGAATGCACTCAAGCAAACACAAACAGCACAGCACGATGCGTATTTTTTTTAAATTGACAAAATAAATCAAAAATAAAAATAAGTGGAAAAGGCGAGAGTGCGCGAGCACACAGGAGCAAAGACAAGCAGCGCAGCTTGATGCGTAGTAAAAAAAATAATAAATAGACAACTGGTCGACCTCATTAGAAATAAAAACCCAAAAGATTAGAGAGACAAACAAACAAACACATAAATGTGGAGAGAAGGGCAGTCCGCGCAGGAGCAAAGGTAAACAGCAGACAGACCTGAATCCTTATCTTTACAAGGACGACCTCAGAACTTTGTTAAGTTTGTCTCGGTGACGGATTATGGAAGGAAGGGCAGGCAACTGGTCGACTTCATATAAATAAACAAATAAAAAATAAGATAAACTCTCAGGAATAGATAAATAATAACAAAAAAATTGTAAAGTGGAGAAAGCGAGAGCGCGCGAATGCACTCAAGCAAACACAAACAGCACAGCACGATGCGTATTTTTTTTTAATTGACAAAATTAATCAAAAATAAATCAAAAATAAAAATAAGTGGAAAAGGCGAGAGTGCGCGAGCACACAGGAGCAAAGAGAAGCAGCGCAGCTTGATGCGTAGTAAAAAAAATAATAAATAGACAGCAGGTCGACCTCATTAGAAATAAAAACCCAAAAGATTAGATAGACAAACAAACAAACACATAAATGTGGAGAGAAGGGCAGTGCGTGCAGGAGCAAAGGTAAACAGCAGACAGACCTGAATCCTTATCTTTACAAGGTCGACCTCAGAACTTTGTTCAGTTTGTCTCGGTGACGGATAATGGAAGGAAGGGCAGGCAACTGGTCGACTTCATTTAAATAAACAAATAAAAAATAAGATAAACTCTCAGGAATAGATAAATAATAACAAAGAAATTGTAAAGTGGAGAAAGCGAGAGCGCGCCAATGCACTCAAGCAAACACAAACAGCACAGCACGATGCGTATTTTTTTTAAATTGACAAAATAAATCAAAAATAAAAATAAGTGGAAAAGGCGAGAGTGCGCGAGCACACAGGAGCAAAGACAAGCAGCGCAGCTTGATGCGTAGTAAAAAAAATAATAAATAGACAGCGGGTCGACCTCATTAGAAATAAAAACCCAAAAGATTAGATAGACAAACAAACAAACACATAAATGTGGAGAGAAGGTCAGTGCGCGCAGGAGCAAAGGTAAACAGCAGACAGACCTGAATCCTTATCTTTACAAGGTCGACCTCAGAACTTTGTTCAGTTTGTCTCGGTGACGGATAATGGAAGGAAGGGCAGGCAACTGGTCGACTTCATTTAAATAAACAAATAAAAAATAAGATAAACTCTCAGGAATAGATAAATAATAACAAAGAAATTGTAAAGTGGAGAAAGCGAGAGCGCGCGAATGCACTCAAGCAAACACAAACAGCACAGCACGATTCGTATTTTTTTTTAAATTGACAAAATAAATCAAAAATAAATCAAAAATAAAAATAAGTGGAAAAGGCGAGAGTGCGCGAGCACACAGGAGCAAAGACAAGCAGCGCAGCTTGATGCGTAGTAAAAAAAATAATAAATACACAACTGGTCGACCTCATTAGAAATAAAAACCCAAAAGATTAGATAAACAAACAAACAAACACATAAATGTGGAGAGAAGGGCAGTGCGCGCAGGAGCAAAGGTAAACAGCAGACAGACCTGAATCCTTATCTTTACAAGGTCGACCTCAGAACTTTGTTCAGTTGGTCTCGGTGACGGATAATGGAAGGAAGGGCAGGCAACTGGTCGACTTCATTTAAATAAACAAATAAAAAGTAAGATAAACTCTCAGGAATAGATAAATAATAACAAAAAAATTGTAAAGTGCAGAAAGCGAGAGCGCGCGAATGCACTCAAGCAAACACAAACAGCACAGCACGATGCGTATTTTTTTTTTAAATTGAAAAAATAAATCAAAAATAAATCAAAAATAAAAATAAGTGGAAAAGGCGAGAGTGCGCGAGCACACAGGAGCAAAGACAAGCAGCGCAGCTTGATGCGTAGTAAAAAAAATAATAAATAGACAACTGGTCGACCTCATTAGAAATAAAAACCCAAAAGATTAGATAGACAAACAAACAAACACATAAATGTGGAGAGAAGGGCAGTGCGCGCAGGAGCAAAGGTAAACAGAAGACAGACCTGAATCCTTATCTTTACAAGGTCGACCTCAGAACTTTGTTCAGTTTGTCTCGGTGACGGATAATGGAAGGAAGGGCAGGCAACTGGTCGACTTCATTTAAATAAACAAATAAAAAATAAGATAAACTCTCAGGAATAGATAAATAATAACAAAAAAATTGTAAAGTGGAGAAAGCGAGAGCGCGCGAATGCACTCAAGCAAACACAAACAGCACAGCACGATGCGTATTTTTTTTAAATTGACAAAATAAATCATATATAAATCAAAAATAAAAATAAGTGGAAAAGGCGGGAGTGCGCGAGCACACAGGAGCAAAGACAAGCAGCGCAGCTTGATGCGTAGTAAAAAAAATAATAAATAGACAACTGGTCGACCTCATTAGAAATAAAAACCCAAAAGATTAGATAGACAAACAAACAAACACATAAATGTGGAGAGAAGGGCAGTGCGCGCAGGAGCAAAGGTAAACAGCAGACAGACCTGAATTCTTATCTTTACAAGGTCGACCTCAGAACTTTGTTCAGTTTGTCTCGGTGACGGATAATGGAAGGAAGGGCAGGCAACTGGTCGACTTCATTTAAATAAACAAAAAATAAGATAAACTCTCAGGAATAGATAAATAATAACAAAAAAATTGTAAAGTGGAGAAAGCGAGAGCGCGCGAATGCACTCAAGCAAACACAAACAGCACAGCACGATGCGCATTTTTTTTAAATTGACAAAATAAATCAAAAATAAAAATAAGTGGAAAAGGCGAGAGTGCGCGAGCACACAGAAGCAAAGACAAGCAGCGCAGCTTGATGCGTAGTAAAAAAAATAATAAATAGACAACTGGTCGACCTCATTAGAAATAAAAACCCAAAAGATTAGAGAGACAAACAAACAAACACATAAATGTGGAGAGAAGGGCAGTCCGCGCAGGAGCAAAGGTAAACAGCAGACAGACCTGAATCCTTATCTTTACAAGGACGACCTCAGAACTTTGTTAAGTTTGTCTCGGTGACGGATTATGGAAGGAACAGCAGGCAACTGGTCGACTTCATTTAAATAAACAAATAAAAAATAAGATAAACTCTCAGGAATAGATAAATAATAACAAAAAAATTGTAAAGTGGAGAAAGCGAGAGCGCGCGAATGTACTCAAGCAAAAACAAACAGCACAGCACGATGCGTATTTTTTTTTAAATTGACAAAATTAATCAAAAATAAATCAAAAATAAAAATAAGTGGAAAAGGCGAGAGTGCGCGAGCACACAGGAGCAAAGACAAGCAGCGCAGCTGA
>NW_025959860.1:198933-241228 GCF_023159225.1 Perognathus longimembris pacificus | reverse complement strand
GCTGCTGTTTTTGTTTGCTTGAGTGCATTCGCGCGCTCTCGCTTTCTGCACTTTACAATATTTTTGTTAGTATTCATCTATTCCTGAGAGTTTATCTTATTTTTTATTTGTTTATTTAAATGAAGTCGACCAGTTGCCTGCCCTTCCTCCCATTATCCGTCACCGAGACAAAATGAACAAAGTTCTGTGGTCGACCTTGTAAAGATAAGGATTTGGTCTGTCTGCTGTTTACCTTTGCTCCTGCACGCACAGCCCTTCTCTCCACATTCATGTGTTTGTTTGTTTGTCTATCTAATCTTTTGGGTTTTTATTTCTAATGAGGTCGACCAGTTGACTATTTATTATTTTTTTTACTACGCATCAAGCTGCGCTGCTTCTCTTTGCTCCTGTGTGCTCGCGCACTCTCGCCTTTTCCACTTATTTTTATTTTTGATTTATTTTTGATTTATTTTGTCAATTTTAAAAAAAAATACGCATCGTGCTGTGCTGTTGTGTTTGCTTGAGTGCATTCGCGCGCTCTCGCTTTCTCCACTTTACAATTTTTTTTGTTATTATTTATCTATTCCTGAGAGTTTATCTTATTTTTTATTTGTTTATTTAAATGAAGTCGTCCAGTTGCCTGCCCTTCCTTCCATTATCCGTCACCGAGACAAACTGAACAAAGTTCTGAGGTCGACCTTGTAAAGATAAGGATTCAGGTCTGTCTGCTGTTTACCTTTGCTCCTGCGCGCACTGCCCTTCTCTCCACATTTATGTGTTTGTTTGTTTGTCTATCTAATCTTTTGGGTTTTTATTTCTAATGAGGTCGACCAGTTGTCTATTTATTATTTTTTTTACTACGCATCAAGCTGCGCTGCTTGTCTTTGCTCCTGTGTGCTCGCGCACTCTCGCCTTTTCCACTTATTTTTATTTTTGATTTATTTTTGATTTATTTTTTGTCAATTTTAAAAAAAAATACGCATCGTGCTGTGCTGGTTTGTGTTTGCTTGAGTGCATTCGCGCGCTCTCGCTTTCTCACTTTACAATTTTTTTGTTATTATTCATCTATTCCTGAGAGTTTATCTTATTTTTTATTTGTTTATTTAAATGAAGTCGACCAGTTGCCTGCCCTTCCTCCCATTATCCGTCACCGAGACAAAATGAACAAAGTTCTGTGGTCGACCTTGTAAAGATAAGGATTTGGTCGGTCTGATGTTTACCTTTGCTCCTGCACGCACTGCCCTTCTCTCCACATTCATGTGTTTGTTTGTTTGTCTATCTAATCTTTTGGATTTTATTTCTAATGAGGTCGACCAGTTGTCTATTTATTATTTTTTTTACTACGCATCAAGCTGCGCTGCTTGTCTTTGCTCTGTGTGCTCGCGCACTCTCGACTTTTCACTTATTTTCATTTTTGATTTATTTTGATTTATTTTGTCAATTTAAAAAAAATACGCATCGTGCTGTGCTGTTTGTGTTTCCTTGAGTGCATTCGCGCGCTCTCGCTTTGTCCACTTTACAATTTTTTTTGTTATTATTTATCTATTCCTGAGAGTTTATCTTATTTTTTATTTGTTTATTTAAATGAAGTCGACCAGTTGCCTGCCCTTCCTTCCATTATCCGTCACCGAGACAAACTGAACAAAGTTCTGAGGTCGACCTTGTAAAGATAAGGATTCAGGTCTGTCTGCTGTTTACCTTTGCTCCTGCGCGCACTGCCCTTCTCTCCACATTTATGTGTTTGTTTGTTTGTCTATCTAATCTTTTGGGTTTTTATTTCTAATGAGGTCGACAGTTGTCTATTTATTATTTTTTTTACTACGCATCAAGCTGCGCTGCTTGCATTTGCTCCGGTGTGCTCGCGCACTCTCGCCTTTTCCACTTATTTTTATTTTTGATTTATTTTTGATTATTTTTGTCAATTTTAAAAAAGAATACGCATCGTGCTGTGCTGTTTGTGTTTGCTTGAGTGCATTCGCGCGCTCTCGCTTTCTCCACTTTACAATTTTTTGTTATTATTTATCTATTCCTGAGAAGTTTATCTTATTTTTTATTTGTTTATTTAAATGAAGGTCGACCAGTTTCCTGCCCTTCCTTCCATTATCCGTCACCGAGACAAACTGAACAAAGTTCTGAGGTCGACCTTGTAAAGATAAGGATTCAGGTCTGTCTGCTGTTTACCTTTGCTCCTGCGCGCACTGCCCTTCTCTCCACATTTATGTGTTTGTTTGTTTGTCTATCTCATCTTTTGGGTTTTTGATTTCTAATGAGGTCGACCAGTTGTCTATTTATTACTTTTTTTACTACGCATCAAGCTGCGCTGCTTGTCTTTGCTCCTGTGTGCTCGCGGACTCTCGCCTTTTCCACTTATTTTTATTTTTGATTTATTTTTGATTTATTTTGTCAATTTAAAAAAAAAATACGCATCGGGCTGTGCTGTTTTGTGTGCTTGAGTGCATTCGCGTGCTCTCGCTTTCTCCACTTTACAATTTTTTTTTATTATTTATCTATTCCTGAGGAGTTAATCTTATTTTTTATTTGTTTATTTAAATGAAGTCGACCAGTTGCCTGCCCTTCCTTCCATTATTCGTCACCGAGACAAAATGAACAAAGTTGTGAGGTCGACCTTGTAAAGATAAGGATTCAGGTCTGTCTGCTGTTTACCTTTGATCCTGCGCGCACTGCCCTTCTCTCCACATTTATGTGTTTGTTTGTTTGTCTATCTAATCTTTTGGGTTTTTATTTCTAATGAGGTCGACCAGTTGTCTATTTATTATTTTTTTTACTACGCATCAAGCTGCGCTGCTTGTCTTTGCTCCTGTGTGCTCGATGCACTCTCGCCTTTTCCACTTATTGTTATTTTTGATTTATTTTTGATTTATTTTGTCAATTTTAAAAAACAATACGCATCGTGCTGTGCTGTTTTTGTTTGCTTGAGTGCATTCGCGCGCCTCTCGCTTTCTGCACTTTACAATTTTTTTTCTTATTATTTATCTATTCCTGAGAGTTTATCTTATTTTTTATTTGTTTATTTAAATGAAGTCGACCAGTTTCCTGCCCTTCCTTCCATTATCCGTCACCGAGACAAACTGAACAAAGTTCTGAGGTCGACCTTGTAAAGATAAGGATTCAGGTCTGTCTGCTGTTTACCTTTGCTCCTGCGCGCACTGCCCTTCCTCTCCACATTTATGTGTTTGTTTGTTTGTCTATCTAATCTTTTGGGTTTTTATTTCTAATGAGGTCGACCAGTTGTCTATTTATTATTTTTTTTACTACGCATCAAGCTGCGCTGCTTCTCTTTGCTCCTGAGTGCTCGCGCACTCTCGCCTTTTCCACTTATTTTTATTTTTGATTTATTTTTGATTTATTTTTGTCAATTTTAAAAAAAAATACGCATCGTGCTGTGCTGTTTGTGTTTGCTTGAGTGCATTCGCGCGCTCTCGCTTTCTCCACTTTTACAATATTTTTGTTAGTATTCATCTATTCCTGAGAGTTTATCTTATTCTTTTTTTGTTTATTTAAATGAAGTCGACCAGTTGCCTGCCCCTTCCTCCCATTATCCGTCACCGAGACAAAATGAACAAAGTTCTGTGGTCGACCTTGTAAAGATAAGGATTTGGTCTGTCTGCTGTTTACCTTTGCTCCTGCACGCACTGCCCTTCTCTCCACATTCATGTGTTTGTTTGTTTGTCTATCTAATCTTTGGGATTTTATTTCTAATGAGGTCGACCAGTTGTCTATTTATTATTTTTTTTACTACGCATCAAGCTGCGCTGCTTGTCTTTGCTCCTGTGTGCTCGCGCACTCTCGTCTTTTCCACTTATTTTCATTTTTGATTTATTTTTGATTTATTTTGTCAATTTAAAAAAAAAATACGCATCGTGCTGTGCTGTTCGTGTTTCCCTTGAGTGCATGTCGCGCGCTCTCGCTTTGTCCACTTTACAATTTTTTTGTTATTATTTATCTATTCCTGAGAGTTTATCTTATTTTTTATTGTTTATTTAAATGAAGTCGACCAGTTGCCTGCCCTTCCTTCCATTATCCGTCACCGAGACAAACTGAACAAAAGTTCTGAGGTCGACCTTGTAAAGATAAGGATTCAGGTCTGTCTGCTGTTTACCTTTGCTCCTGCGCACACTGCCCTTCTCTCCACATTTATGTGTTAGTTTGCTTGTCTATCTAATCTTTTGGGTTTTTATTTCTAATGAGGTCCACCAGTTGTCTATTTTTTTTTTTTTACTACGCATCAAGCTGCGCTGCTTGTCTTTGCTCCTGTGTACTCGCGCACTCTCGCCTTTTCCACATATTGTTATTTTTGATTTATTTTTGATTTATTTTGTCAATATAAAAAAATACGCATCGTGCTGTGCTGTTTGTGTTTGCTTGAGTGCATTCGCGCGCTCTCGCTTTCTGCACATTACAATTTTTTTGTTATCATTTATCTATTCCTGAGAGTTTATCTTATTTTTTATTTGTTTATTTAAATGAAGTCGACCAGTTGCCTGCCCTTCCTTCCATTATCCGTCACCGAGACAAACTGAACAAAGTTCTGAGGTCGACCTTGTAAAGATAAGGATTCAGGTCTGTCTGCTGTTTACCTTTGCTCCTGCGCGCACTGCCCTTCTGTCCACATTTATGTGTTTGTTTGTTTGTCTATCTCATCTTTTGGGTTTTTATTTCTAATGAGGTCGACCAGTTGTCTAATTATTATTTTTTTTACTACGCATCAAGCTGCGCTGCTTGTCTTTGCTCCTGTGTGCTCGCGCACTCTCGATTTTTCCACTTATTTTCATTTTTGATTTATTTTTGATTTATTTTGTCAATTTGAAAAAAAATACGCATCGTGCTGTGCTGTTTGTGTTTCCTTGAGTGCATTCGCGCGCTCTCGCTTTGTCCACTTTACAATTTTTTTGTTATTATTTATCTATTCCTGAGAGTTTATCTTATTTTTTTTTGTTTATTTAAATGAAGTCGACCAGTTGCCTGCCCTTCCTTCCATTATCCGTCACCGAGACAAACTGAACAATGTTCTGAGGTCGACCTTGTAAAGATAAGGATTCAGGTCTGTCTGCTGTTTACCTTTGCTCCTGCGCGCACTGCCCTTCTCTCCACATTTATGTGTTTGTTTGTTTGTCTATCTAATCTTTTGGGTTTTTATTTCTAATGAGGTCGACCAGTTGTCTATTTTTTTTTTTTTACTACGCATCAAGCTGCGCTGCTTGTCTTTGCTCCTGTGTGCCCGCGCACTCTCGCCTTTTCCACTTATTTTTATTTTAGATTTATTTTTGATTTATTTTGTCAATTTAAAAAAAATACGCATCGTGTTGTGAGGTTTGTGTTTGCTTGAGTGTATTCGCGTGCTCTCGCTTTCTCCACTTTACAATTTTTTTGTTAGTATTTATCTATTTCTGAGAGTTTATCTTATTTTTTATTTGTTTATTTAAATGAAGTCGACCAGTTGCCTGCCCTTCCTCCCATTATCCGTCACCGAGACAAAATGAACAAAGTTCTGTGGTCGACCTTGTAAAGATAAGGATTTGGTCTGTCTGCTGTTTACCTTTGCTCCTGCGCGCACTGCCCTTCTCTCCACATTCATGTGTTTGTTTGTTTGTCTATCTAATCTTTTGGGTTTTTATTTCTAATGAGGTCGACCAGTTGTCTATTTATTATTTTTTTTACTACGCATCAAGCTGCGCTGCTTGTCTTTGCTCCTGTGTGCTCGCGCACTCTCGACTTTTCCACTTATTTATTTTTGATTTATTTTTGATTTATTTTGTCAATTTAAAAAAAATACGCATCGTGCTGTGCTGTTTGTGTTTCCTTGAGTGCATTCGCGCGCTCTCGCTTTGTCCACTTTACAATTTTTTTGTTATTATTTATCTATTCCTGAGAGTTTATCTTATTTTTTATTTGTTTATTTAAATGAAGTCGACCAGTTGCCTGCCCTTCCTTCCATTATCCGTCACCGAGACAAACTGAACAAAGTTCTGAGGTCGACCTTGTAAAGATAAGGATTCAGGTCTGTCTGCTGTTTACCTTTGCTCCTGCGCGCACTGCCCTTCTCTCCACATTTATGTGTTTGTTTGTTTGTCTATCTAATCTTTTGGGTTTTTATTTCTAATGAGGTCGACCAGTTGTCTATTTATTATTTTTTTTACTACGCATCAAGCTGCGCTGCTTTCTTTGCTCCTGTGTGCTCGCGCACTCTCGCCTTTTCCACTTATTTTTATTTTTGATTTATTTTTGATTTATTTTGTCAATTTTAAAAAAAAATACGCATCGTGCTGTGCTGTTTGTGTTTGCTTGAGTGCATTCGCGCGCTCTCGCTTTCTCCACTTTACAATTTTTTGTTATTATTTATCTATTCCTGAGAGTTTATCTTATTTTTTATTTGTTTATTTAAATGAAGTCGACCAGTTGCCTGCCCTTCCTTCCATTATCCGTCACCGAGACAAACTGAACAAAGTTCTGAGGTCGACCTTGTAAAGATAAGGATTCAGGTCTGTCTGCTGTTTACCTTTGCTCCTGCGCGCACTGCCCTTCTCTCCACATTTATGTGTTTGTTTGTTTGTCTATCTAATCTTTTGGGTTTTTATTTCTAATGAGGTCGACCAGTTGTCTATTTATTATTTTTTTTACTACGCATCAAGCTGCGCTGCTTGTCTTTGCTCCTGTGTGCTCGCGCACTCTCGCCTTTTCCACTTATTTTTATTTTTGATTTATTTTTGATTTATTTTGTCAATTTAAAAAAAAATACGCATCGTGCTGTGCTGTTTGTGTTTGCTTGAGTGCATTCGCGCGCTCTCGCTTTCTCCACTTTACAATTTTTTTGTTATTATTTATCTATTCCTGAGAGTTTATCTTATTTTTTATTTGTTTATTTAAATGAAGTCGACCAGTTGCCTGCCCTTCCTTCCATTATCCGTCACCGAGACAAACTGAACAAAGTTCTGAGGTCGACCTTGTAAAGATAAGGATTCAGGTCTGTCTGCTGTTTACCTTTGCTCCTGCGCGCACTGCCCTTCTCTCCACATTTATGTGTTTGTTTGTTTGTCTATCTCATCTTTTGGGTTTTTATTTCTAATGAGGTCGACCAGTTGTCTATTTATTATTTTTTTTACTACGCATCAAGCTGCGCTGCTTGTCTTTGCTCCTGTGTGCTCGCGCACTCTCGCCTTTTCCACTTATTTTTATTTTTGATTTATTTTTGATTTATTTTGTCAATTTTAAAAAAAATACGCATCGTGCTGTGCTGTTTGTGTTTGCTTGAGTGCATTCGCGCGCTCTCGCTTTCTCCACTTTACAATTTTTTTGTTATTATTTATCTATTCCTGAGAGTTTATCTTATTTTTTATTTGTTTATTTAAATGAAGTTGACCAGTTGCCTGCCCTTCCTTCCATTATCCGTCACCGAGACAAACTGAACAAAGTTCTGAGGTCGACCTTGTAAAGATAAGGATTCAGGTCTGTCTGCTGTTTACCTTTGCTCCTGCGCGCACTGTCCTTCTCTCCACATTTATGTGTTTGTTTGTTTGTCTATCTAATCTTTTGGGTTTTTATTTCTAATGAGGTCGACCAGTTGTCTATTTATATTTTTTTTACTACGCATCAAGCTGCGCTGCTTGTCTTTGCTCCTGTGTGCTCGCGCACTCTCGCCTTTTCCACTTATTTTTATTTTTGATTTATTTTTGATTTATTTTGTCAATTTAAAAAAAATACGCATCGTGCTGTGCTGTTTGTGTTTGCTTGAGTGCATTGCGCGCTCTCGCTTTCTCCACTTTACAATTTTTTTGTTATCATTTATCTATTCCTGAGAGTTTATCTTATTTTTTATTTGTTTATTTAAATGAAGTCGACCAGTTGCCTGCCCTTCCTTCCATTATCCGTCACCGAGACAAACTGAACAAAGTTCTGAGGTCGACCTTGTAAAGATAAGGATTCAGGTCTGTCTGCTGTTTACCTTTGCTCCTGCGCGCACTGCCCTTCTCTCCACATTTATGTGTTTGTTTGTTTGTCTATCTAATCTTTTGGGTTTTTATTTCTAATGAGGTCGACCAGTTGTCTATTTATTATTTTTTTTACTACGCATCAAGCTGCGCTGCTTGTCTTTGCTCCTGTGTGCTCGCGCACTCTCGCCTTTTCCACTTATTTTTATTTTTGATTTATTTTTGATTTATTTTGTCAATTTAAAAAAAAATACGCATCGTGCTGTGCTGTTTGTGTTTGCTTGAGTGCATTCGCGCGCTCTCGCTTTCTCCACTTTACAATTTTTTGTTATTATTTATCTATTCCTGAGAGTTTATCTTATTTTTATTTGTTTATTTAAATGAAGTCGACCAGTTGCCTGCCCTTCCTTCCATTATCCGTCACCGAGACAAACTGAACAAAGTTCTGAGGTCGACCTTGTAAAGATAAGGATTCAGGTCTGTCTGCTGTTTACCTTTGCTCCTGCGCGCACTGCCCTTCTCTCCACATTTATGTGTTTGTTTGTTTGTCTATCTAATCTTTTGGGTTTTTATTTCTAATGAGGTCGACCAGTTGTCTATTTATTATTTTTTTTACTACGCATCAAGCTGCGCTGCTTGTCTTTGCTCCTGTGTGCTCGCGCACTCTCGCCTTTTCCACTTATTTTTATTTTTGATTTATTTTTGATTTATTTTGTCAATTTAAAAAAAATACGCATCGTGCTGTGCTGTTTGTGTTTGCTTGAGTGCATTCGCGCGCTCTCGCTTTCTCCACTTTACAATTTTTTTGTTATTATTTATCTATTCCTGAGAGTTTATCTTATTTTTTATTTGTTTATTTAAATGAAGTCGACCAGTTGCCTGCCCTTCCTCCATTATCCGTCACCGAGACAAATGAACAAAGTTCTGTGGTCGACCTTGTAAAGATAAGGATTTGGTCTGTCTGCTGTTTACCTTTGCTCCTGCACGCACTGCCCTTCTCTCCACATTCATGTGTTTGTTTGTTTGTCTATCTAATCTTTTGGGTTTTTATTTCTAATGAGGTCGACCAGTTGTCTATTTATTATTTTTTTTACTACGCATCAAGCTGCGCTGCTTGTCTTTGCTCCTGTGTGCTCGCGCACTCTCGACTTTTCCACTTATTTACATTTTTGATTTATTTTTGATTTATTTTGTCAATTTAAAAAAAAATACGCATCGTGCTGTGCTGTTTGTGTTTCCTTGAGTGCATTCGCGCGCTCTCGCTTTGTCCACTTTACAATTTTTTTGTTATTATTTATCTATTCCTGAGAGTTTATCTTATTTTTTATTTGTTTATTTAAATGAAGTCGACCAGTTGCCTGCCCTTCCTTCCATTATCCGTCACCGAGACAAACTGAACAAAGTTCTGAGGTCGACCTTGTAAAGATAAGGATTCAGGTCTGTCTGCTGTTTACCTTTGCTCCTGCGCGCACTGCCCTTCTCTCCACATTTATGTGTTTGTTTGTTTGTCTATCTAATCTTTTGGGTTTTTATTTCTAATGAGGTCGACCAGTTGTCTATTTATTATTTTTTTTACTACGCATCAAGCTGCGCTGCTTGCATTTGCTCCGGTGTGCTCGCGCACTCTCGCCTTTTCCACTTATTTTTATTTTTGATTTATTTTTGATTTATTTTGTCAATTTAAAAAAAAAATACGCATCGTGCTGTGCTGTTTGTGTTTGCTTGAGTGCATTCGCGCGCTCTCGCTTTCTCCACTTTACAATTTTTTTGTTATTATTTATCTATTCCTGAGAGTTTATCTTATTTTTTATTTGTTTATTTAAATGAAGTCGACCAGTTGCCTGCCCTTCCTTCCATTATCCGTCACCGAGACAAACTGAACAAAGTTCTGAGGTCGACCTTGTAAAGATAAGGATTCAGGTCTGTCTGCTGTTTACCTTTGCTCCTGCACGCACTGCCCTTCTCTCCACATTTATGTGTTTGTTTGTTTGTCTATCTAATCTTTTGGGTTTTTATTTCTAATGAGGTCGACCAGTTGTCTATTTATTATTTTTTTTACTACGCATCAAGCTGCGCTGCTTGTCTTTGCTCCTGTGTGCTCGCGCACTCTCGCCTTTTCCACTTATTTTTATTTTTGATTTATTTTTGATTTATTTTGTCAATTTTAAAAAAAAATACGCATCGTGCTGTGCTGTTTGTGTTTGCTTGAGTGCATTCGCGCGCTCTCGCTTTCTCCACTTTACAATTTTTTTGTTATTATTTATCTATTCCTGAGAGTTTATCTTATTTTTTATTTGTTTATTTAAATGAAGTCGACCAGTTGCCTGCCCTTCCTTCCATTATCCGTCACGAGACAAACTGAACAAAGTTCTGAGGTCGACCTTGTAAAGATAAGGATTCAGGTCTGTCTGCTGTTTACCTTTGCTCCTGCGCGCACTGCCCTTCTCTCCACATTTATGTGTTTGTTTGTTTGTCTATCTAATCTTTTGGGTTTTTATTTCTAATGAGGTCGACCAGTTGTCTATTTATTATTTTTTTTACTACGCATCAAGCTGCGCTGCTTGTCTTTGCTCCTGTGTGCTCGCGCACTCTCGCCTTTTCCACTTATTTTTATTTTTGATTTATTTTTGATTTATTTTGTCAATTTTAAAAAAAATACGCATCGTGCTGTGCTGTTTGTGTTTGCTTGAGTGCATTCGCGCGCTCTCGCTTTCTCCACTTTACAATTTTTTTGTTATTATTTATCTATTCCTGAGAGTTTATCTTATTTTTTATTTGTTTATTTAAATGAAGTTGACCAGTTGCCTGCCCTTCCTTCCATTATCCGTCACCGAGACAAACTGAACAAAGTTCTGAGGTCGACCTTGTAAAGATAAGGATTCAGGTCTGTCTGCTGTTTACCTTTGCTCCTGCGCGCACTGTCCTTCTCTCCACATTTATGTGTTAGTTTGTTTGTCTATCTAATCTTTTGGGTTTTTATTTCTAATGAGGTCGACCAGTTGTCTATTTATTATTTTTTTTACTACGCATCAAGCTGCGCTGCTTGTCTTTGCTCCTGTGTGCTCGCGCACTCTCGCCTTTTCCACTTATTTATTTTTGATTTATTTTTGATTTATTTTGTCAATTTTAAAAAAAAATACGCATCGTGCTGTGCTGTTTGTGTTTGCTTGAGTGCATTCGCGCGCTCTCGCTTTCTCCACTTTACAATTTTTTTGTTATTATTTATCTATTCCTGAGAGTTTATCTTATTTTTTATTTGTTTATTTAAATGAAGTCGACCAGTTGCCTGCCCTTCCTTCCATTATCCGTCACCGAGACAAACTGAACAAAGTTCTGAGGTCGACCTTGTAAAGATAAGGATTCAGGTCTGTCTGCTGTTTACCTTTGCTCCTGCGCGCACTGCCCTTCTCTCCACATTTATGTGTTTGTTTGTTTGTCTATCTAATCTTTTGGGTTTTTATTTCTAATGAGGTCGACCAGTTGTCTATTTATTATTTTTTTTACTACGCATCAAGCTGCGCTGCTTGTCTTTGCTCCTGTGTGCTCGCGCACTCTCGCCTTTTCCACTTATTTTATTTTTGATTTATTTTTGATTTATTTTGTCAATTTAAAAAAAAATACGCATCGTGCTGTGCTGTTTGTGTTTGCTTGAGTGCATTCGCGCGCTCTCGCTTTCTCCACTTTACAATTTTTTTGTTATTATTTATCTATTCCTGAGAGTTTATCTTATTTTTTATTTGTTTATTTAAATGAAGTCGACCAGTTGCCTGCCCTTCCTTCCATTATCCGTCACCGAGACAAACTGAACAAAGTTCTGAGGTCGACCTTGTAAAGATAAGGATTCAGGTCTGTCTGCTGTTTACCTTTGCTCCTGCGCGCACTGCCCTTCTCTCCACATTTATGTGTTTGTTTGTTTGTCTATCTAATCTTTTGGGTTTTTATTTCTAATGAGGTCGACCAGTTGTCTATTTATTATTTTTTTTACTACGCATCAAGCTGCGCTGCTTGTCTTTGCTCCTGTGTGCTCGCGCACTCTCGCCTTTTCCACTTATTTTTATTTTTGATTTATTTTTGATTTATTTTGTCAATTTAAAAAAAAATACGCATCGTGCTGTGCTGTTTGTGTTTGCTTGAGTGCATTCGCGCGCTCTCGCTTTCTCCACTTTACAATTTTTTTGTTATTATTTATCTATTCCTGAGAGTTTATCTTATTTTTTATTTGTTTATTTAAATGAAGTCGACCAGTTGCCTGCCCTTCCTTCCATTATCCGTCACCGAGACAAACTGAACAAAGTTCTGAGGTCGACCTTGTAAAGATAAGGATTCAGGTCTGTCTGCTGTTTACCTTTGCTCCTGCGCGCACTGCCCTTCTCTCCACATTTATGTGTTTGTTTGTTTGTCTATCTAATCTTTTGGGTTTTTATTTCTAATGAGGTCGACCAGTTGTCTATTTATTATTTTTTTACTACGCATCAAGCTGCGCTGCTTGTCTTTGCTCCTGTGTGCTCGCGCACTCTCGCCTTTTCCACTTATTTTTATTTTTGATTTATTTTTGATTTATTTTGTCAATTTAAAAAAAATACGCATCGTGCTGTGCTGTTTGTGTTTGCTTGAGTGCATTCGCGCGCTCTCGCTTTCTCCACTTTACAATTTTTTTGTTATTATTTATCTATTCCTGAGAGTTTATCTTATTTTTTATTTGTTTATTTAAATGAAGTCGACCAGTTGCCTGCCCTTCCTTCCATTATCCGTCACCGAGACAAACTGAACAAAGTTCTGAGGTCGACCTTGTAAAGATAAGGATTCAGGTCTGTCTGCTGTTTACCTTTGCTCCTGCGCGCACTGCCCTTCTCTCCACATTTATGTGTTTGTTTGTTTGTCTATCTAATCTTTTGGGTTTTTATTTCTAATGAGGTCGACCAGTTGTCTATTTATTATTTTTTTTACTACGCATCAAGCTGCGCTGCTTGTCTTTGCTCCTGTGTGCTCGCGCACTCTCGCCTTTTCCACTTATTGTTATTTTTGATTTATTTTTGATTTATTTTGTCAATATAAAAAAATACGCATCGTGCTGTGCTGTTTGTGTTTGCTTGAGTGCATTCGCGCGCTCTCGCTTTCTCCACTTTACAATTTTTTTGTTATTATTTATCTATTCCTGAGAGTTTATCTTATTTTTTATTTGTTTATTTAAATGAAGTCGACCAGTTGCCTGCCCTTCCTTCCATTATCCGTCACCGAGACAAACTGAACAAAGTTCTGAGGTCGACCTTGTAAAGATAAGGATTCAGGTCTGTCTGCTGTTTACCTTTGCTCCTGCGCGCACTGCCCTTCTCTCCACATTTATGTGTTTGTTTGTTTGTCTATCTCATCTTTTGGGTTTTTATTTCTAATGAGGTCGACCAGTTGTCTATTTATTATTTTTTTTACTACGCATCAAGCTGCGCTGCTTGTCTTTGCTCCTGTGTGCTCGCGCACTCTCGCCTTTTCCACTTATTTTTATTTTTGATTTATTTTTGATTTATTTTGTCAATTTAAAAAAAAATACGCATCGTGCTGTGCTGTTTGTGTTTGCTTGAGTGCATTCGCGCGCTCTCGCTTTCTCCACTTTACAATTTTTTTGTTATTATTTATCTATTCCTGAGAGTTTATCTTATTTTTTATTTGTTTATTTAAATGAAGTCGACCAGTTGCCTGCCCTTCCTTCCATTATCCGTCACCGAGACAAACTGAACAAAGTTCTGAGGTCGACCTTGTAAAGATAAGGATTCAGGTCTGTCTGCTGTTTACCTTTGCTCCTGCGCGCACTGCCCTTCTCTCCACATTTATGTGTTTGTTTGTTTGTCTATCTAATCTTTTGGGTTTTTATTTCTAATGAGGTCGACCAGTTGTCTATTTATTATTTTTTTTACTACGCATCAAGCTGCGCTGCTTGTCTTTGCTCCTGTGTGCTCGCGCAACTCTCGCCTTTTCCACTTATTTGTTATTTTTGATTTATTTTTGATTTATTTTGTCAATTTAAAAAAAATACGCATCGTGCTGTGCTGTTTGTGTTTGCTTGAGTGCATTCGCGCGCTCTCGCTTTCTCACTTTACAATTTTTTTGTTATTATTTATCTATTCCTGAGAGTTTATCTTATTTTTTATTTGTTTATTTAAATGAAGTCGACCAGTTGCCTGCCCTTCCTTCCATTATCCGTCACCGAGACAAACTGAACAAAATTCTGAGGTCGACCTTGTAAAGATAAGGATTCAGGTCTGTCTGCTGTTTACCTTTGCTCCTGCGCGCACTGCCCTTCTCTCCACATTTATGTGTTTGTTTGTTTGTCTATCTAATCTTTTGGGTTTTTATTTCTAATGAGGTCGACCAGTTGTCTATTTTTTTTTTTTACTACGCATCAAGCTGCGCTGCTTGTCTTTGCTCCTGTGTGCTCGCGCACTCTCGCCTTTTCCACTTATTGTTATTTTTGATTTATTTTTGATTTATTTTGTCAATTTTAAAAAAAAATACGCATCGTGCTGTGCTGTTTGTGTTTGCTTGAGTGCATTCGCGCGCTCTCGCTTTCTCCACTTTACAATTTTTTTGTTATTATTTATCTATTCCTGAGAGTTTATCTTATTTTTTATTTGTTTATTTAAATGAAGTCGACCAGTTGCCTGCCCTTCCTTCCATTATCCGTCACCGAGACAAACTGAACAAGTTCTGAGGTCGACCTTGTAAAGATAAGGATTCAGGTCTGTCTGCTGTTTACCTTTGCTCCTGCGCGCACTGCCCTTCTCTCCACATTTATGTGTTTGTTTGTTTGTCTATCTAATCTTTTGGGTTTTTATTTCTAATGAGGTCGACCAGTTGTCTATTTATTATTTTTTTTACTACGCATCAAGCTGCGCTGCTTGTCTTTGCTCCTGTGTGCTCGCGCACTCTCGCCTTTTCCACTTATTTTTATTTTTGATTTATTTTTGATTTATTTTGTCAATTTAAAAAAAATACGCATCGTGCTGTGCTGTTTGTGTTTGCTTGAGTGCATTCGCGCGCTCTCGCTTTCTCCACTTTACAATTTTTTTGTTATTATTTATCTATTCCTGAGAGTTTATCTTATTTTTTATTTGTTTATTTAAATGAAGTCGACCAGTTGCCTGCCCTTCCTTCCATTATCCGTCACCGAGACAAACTGAACAAAGTTCTGAGGTCGACCTTGTAAAGATAAGGATTCAGGTCTGTCTGCTGTTTACCTTTGCTCCTGCGCGCACTGCCTTCTCTCCACATTTATGTGTTTGTTTGTTTGTCTATCTAATCTTTTGGGTTTTTATTTCTAATGAGGTCGACCAGTTGTCTATTTATTATTTTTTTTACTACGCATCAAGATGCGCTGCTTGTCTTTGCTCCTGTGTGCTCGCGCACTCTCGCCTTTTCCACTTATTTTTATTTTTGATTTATTTTTGATTTATTTTGTCAATTTAAAAAAAATACGCATCGTGCTGTGCTGTTTGTGTTTGCTTGAGTGCATTCGCGCGCTCTCGCTTTCTCCACTTTACAATTTTTTGTTATTATTTATCTATTCCTGAGAGTTTATCTTATTTTTTATTTGTTTATTTAAATGAAGTCGACCAGTTGCCTGCCCTTCCTTCCATTATCCGTCACCGAGACAAACTGAACAAAGTTCTGAGGTCGACCTTGTAAAGATAAGGATTCAGGTCTGTCTGCTGTTTACCTTTGCTCCTGCGCGCACTGCCCTTCTCTCCACATTTATGTGTTTGTTTGTTTGTCTATCTAATCTTTTGGGTTTTTATTTCTAATGAGGTCGACCAGTTGTCTATTTATTATTTTTTTTACTACGCATCAAGCTGCGCTGCTTGTCTTTGCTCCTGTGTGCTCGCGCACTCTCGCCTTTTCCACTTATTTTTATTTTTGATTTATTTTTGATTTATTTTGTCAATTTAAAAAAAATACGCATCGTGCTGTGGTTTGTGTTTGCTTGAGTGCATTCGCGCGCTCTCGCTTTCTCCACTTTACAATTTTTTTGTTATTATTTATCTATTTCTGAGAGTTTATCTTATTTTTTATTTGTTTATTTAAATGAAGTCGACCAGTTGCCTGCCCTTCCTTCCATTATCCGTCACCGAGACAAACTGAACAAAGTTCTGAGGTCGACCTTGTAAAGATAAGGATTCAGGTCTGTCTGCTGTTTACCTTTGCTCCTGCGCACTGCCCTTCTCTCCACATTTATGTGTTTGTTTGTTTGTCTATCTAATCTTTTGGGTTTTTATTTCTAATGAGGTCGACCAGTTGTCTATTTATTATTTTTTTTACTACGCATCAAGCTGCCTGCTTGTCTTTGCTCCTGTGTGCTCGCGCACTCTCGCCTTTTCCACTTATTTTTATTTTTGATTTATTTTTGATTTATTTTGTCAATTTAAAAAAAATACGCATCGTGCTGTGCTGTTTGTGTTTGCTTGAGTGCATTCGCGCGTTCTCGCTTTCTCCACTTTACAATTTTTTTGTTATTATTTATCTATTCCTGAGAGTTTATCTTATTTTTTATTTGTTTATTTAAATGAAGTCGACCAGTTGCCTGCCCTTCCTTCCATTATCCGTCACCGAGACAAACTGAACAAAGTTCTGAGGTCGACCTTGTAAAGATAAGGATTCAGGTCTGTCTGCTGTTTACCTTTGCTCCTGCGCGCACTGCCCTTCTCTCCACATTTATGTGTTTGTTTGTTTGTCTATCTAATCTTTTGGGTTTTTATTTCTAATGAGGTCGACCAGTTGTCTATTTATTATTTTTTTTACTACGCATCAAGCTGCGCTGCTTGTCTTTGCTCCTGTGTGCTCGCGCACTCTCGCCTTTTCCACTTATTTTTATTTTTGATTTATTTTTGATTTATTTTGTCAATTTTAAAAAAAAATACGCATCGTGCTGTGCTGTTTGTGTTTGCTTGAGTGCATTCGCGCGCTCTCGCTTTCTCCACTTTACAATTTTTTGTTATTATTTATCTATTCCTGAGAGTTTATCTTATTTTTTATTTGTTTATTTAAATGAACTCGACCAGTTGCCTGCCCTTCCTTCCATTATCCGTCACCGAGACAAACTGAACAAAGTTCTGAGGTCGACCTTGTAAAGATAAGGATTCAGGTCTGTCTGCTGTTTACCTTTGCTCCTGCGCGCACTGCCCTTCTCTCCACATTTATGTGTTTGTTTGTTTGTCTATCTCATCTTTTGTGTTTTTATTTCTAATGAGGTCGACCAGTTGTCTATTTATTATTTTTTTTACTACGCATCAAGCTGCGCTGCTTGTCTTTGCTCCTGTGTGCTCGCGCACTCTCGCCTTTTCCACTTATTTTTATTTTTGATTTATTTTTGATTTATTTTGTCAATTTTAATAAAAAATACGCATCGTGCTGTGCTGTTTGTGTTTGCTTGAGTGCATTCGCGCGCTCTCGCTTTCTCCACTTTACAATTTTTTTGTTATTATTTATCTATTCCTGAGAGTTTATCTTATTTTTTATTTGTTTATTTAAATGAAGTTGACCAGTTGCCTACCCTTCCTTCCATTATCCGTCACCGAGACAAACTGAACAAAGTTCTGAGGTCGACCTTGTAAAGATAAGGATTCAGGTCTGTCTGCTGTTTACCTTTGCTCCTGCGCGCACTGTCCTTCTCTCCACATTTATGTGTTAGTTTGCTTGTCTATCTAATCTTTTGGGTTTTTATTTCTAATGAGGTCCACCAGTTGTCTATTTTTTTTTTTTTACTACGCATCAAGCTGCGCTGCTTGTCTTTGCTCCTGTGTACTCGCGCACTCTCGCCTTTTCCACATATTGTTATTTTTGATTTATTTTTGATTTATTTTGTCAATATAAAAAAATACGCATCGTGCTGTGGTGTTTGTGTTTGCTTGAGTGCATTCGCGCGCTCTCGCTTTCTCCACTTTACAATTTTTTTGTTATCATTTATCTATTCCTGAGAGTTTATCTTATTTTTTATTTGTTTATTTAAATGAAGTCGACCAGTTGCCTGCCCTTCCTTCCATTATCCGTCACCGAGACAAACTGAACAAAGTTCTGAGGTCGACCTTGTAAAGATAAGGATTCAGGTCTGTCTGCTGTTTACCTTTGCTCCTGCGCGCACTGCCCTTCTGTCCACATTTATGTGTTTGTTTGTTTGTCTATCTCATCTTTTGGGTTTTTATTTCTAATGAGGTCGACCAGTTGTCTATTTATTATTTTTTTTACTACGCATCAAGCTGCGCTGCTTGTCTTTGCTCCTGTGTGCTCGCGCACTCTCGCCTTTTCCACTTATTTTTATTTTTGATTTATTTTTGATTTATTTTGTCAATTTAAAAAAAAATACGCATCGTGCTGTGCTGTTTGTGTTTGCTTGAGTGCATTCGCGCGCTCTCGCTTTCTCCACTTTACAATTTTTTGTTATTATTTATCTATTCCTGAGAGTTTATCTTATATTTTATTTGTTTATTTCAATGAAGTCGACCAGTTGCCTGCACTTCCTTCCATTATCCGTCACCGAGACAAACTGAACAAAGTTCTGAGGTCGACCTTGTAAAGATAAGGATTCAGGTCTGTCTGCTGTTTACCTTTGCTCCTGCGCGCACTGCCCTTCTCTCCACATTTATGTGTTTGTTTGTTTGTCTGTCTAATCTTTTGGGTTTTTATTTCTAATGAGGTCGACAAGTTGTCTATTTATTATTTTTTTTACTACGCATCAAGCTGCGCTGCTTGTCTTTGCTCCTGTGTGCTCCCGCACTCTCGCCTTTTCCACTTATTGTAATTTTTGATTTATTTTTGATTTATTTTGTCAATATAAAAAAAATACGCATCGTGCTGTGCTGTTTGTGTTTGCTTGAGTGCATTCGCGCGCTCTCGCTTTCTCCACTTTACAATTTTTTTGTTATCATTTATCTATTCCTGAGAGTTTATCTTATTTTTTATTTGTTTATTTAAATGAAGTCGACCAGTTGCCTGCCCTTCCTTCCATTATCCGTCACCGAGACAAACTGAACAAAGTTCTGAGGTCGACCTTGTAAAGATAAGGATTCAGGTCTGTCTGCTGTTTACCTTTGCTCCTGCGCGCACTGCCCTTCTCTCCACATTTATGTGTTTGTTTGTTTGTCTATCTCATCTTTTGGGTTTTTATTTCTAATGAGGTCGACCAGTTGTCTATTTATTATTTTTTTTACTACGCATCAAGCTGCGCTGCTTGTCTTTGCTCCTGTGTGCTCGCGCACTCTCGCCTTTTCCACTTATTTTTATTTTTGATTTATTTTTGATTTATTTTGTCAATTTGAAAAAAAATACGCATCGTGCTGTGCTGTTTGTGTTTCCTTGAGTGCATTCGCGCGCTCTCGCTTTGTCCACTTTACAATTTTTTTGTTATTATTTATCTATTCCTGAGAGTTTATCTTATTTTTTTTTTGTTTATTTAAATGAAGTCGACCAGTTGCCTGCCCTTCCTTCCATTATCCGTCACCGAGACAAACTGAACAATGTTCTGAGGTCGACCTTGTAAAGATAAGGATTCAGGTCTGTCTGCTGTTTACCTTTGCTCCTGCGCGCACTGCCCTTCTCTCCACATTTATGTGTTTGTTTGTTTGTCTATCTAATCTTTTGGGTTTTTATTTCTAATGAGGTCGACCAGTTGTCTATTTATTATTTTTTTTACTACGCATCAAGCTGCGCTGCTTGTCTTTGCTCCTGTGTGCCCGCGCACTCTCGCCTTTTCCACTTATTTTTATTTTAGATTTATTTTTGATTTATTTTGTCAATTTAAAAAAAATACGCATCGTGTTGTGAGGTTTGTGTTTGCTTGAGTGTATTCGCGCGCTCTCGCTTTCTCCACTTTACAATTTTTTTGTTAGTATTTATCTATTTCTGAGAGTTTATCTTATTTTTTATTTGTTTATTTAAATGAAGTCGACCAGTTGCCTGCCCTTCCTCCCATTATCCGTCACCGAGACCAAATGAACAAAGTTCTGTGGTCGACCTTGTAAAGATAAGGATTTGGTCTGTCTGCTGTTTACCTTTGCTCCTGCACGCACTGCCCTTCTCTCCACATTCATGTGTTTGTTTGTTTGTCTATCTAATCTTTTGGGTTTTTATTTCTAATGAGGTCGACCAGTTGTCTATTTATTATTTTTTTTACTACGCATCAAGCTGCCCTGATTGTCTTTGCTCCTGTGTGCTCGCGCACTCTCGACTTTTCCACTTATTTACATTTTTGATTTATTTTTGATTTATTTTGTCAATTTAAAAAAAAATACGCATCGTGCTGTGCTGTTTGTGTTTCCTTGAGTGCATTCGCGCGTTCTCGCTTTGTCCACTTTACAATTTTTTTGTTATTATTTATCTATTCCTGAGAGTTTATCTTATTTTTTATTTGTTTATTTAAATGAAGTCGACCAGTTGCCTGCCCTTCCTTCCATTATCCTTCACCGAGACAAACTGAACAAAGTTCTGAGGTCGACCTTGTAAAGATAAGGATTCAGGTCTGTCTGCTGTTTACCTTTGCTCCTGCGCGCACTGCCCTTCTCTCCACATTTATGTGTTTGTTTGTTTGTCTATCTAATCTTTTGGGTTTTTATTTCTAATGAGGTCGACCAGTTGTCTATTTATTATTTTTTTTACTACGCATCAAGCTGCGCTGCTTGCATTTGCTCCGGTGTGCTCGCGCACTCTCGCCTTTTCCACTTATTTTTATTTTTGATTTATTTTTGATTTATTTTGTCAATTTAAAAAAAAAATACGCATCGTGCTGTGCTGTTTGTGTTTGCTTGAGTGCATTCGCGCGCTCTCGCTTTCTCCACTTTACAATTTTTTGTTATTATTTATCTATTCCTGAGAGTTTATCTTATTTTTTATTTGTTTATTTAAATGAACTCGACCAGTTGCCTGCCCTTCCTTCCATTATCCGTCACCGAGACAAACTGAACAAAGTTCTGAGGTCGACCTTGTAAAGATAAGGATTCAGGTCTGTCTGCTGTTTACCTTTGCTCCTGGCGCACTGCACTTCTCTCCACATTTATGTGTTTGTTTGTTTGTCTATCTAATCTTTTGGGTTTTTATTTCTAATGAGGTCGACCAGTTGTCTATTTATTATTTTTTTTACTACGCATCAAGCTGCACTGCTTGTCTTTGCTCCTGTGTGCTCGCGCACTCTCGCCTTTTCCACTTATTTTTATTTTTGATTTATTTTTGATTTATTTTGTCAATTTTAAAAAAAAATACGCATCGTGCTGTGCTGTTTGTGTTTCCTTGAGTGCATTCGCGTGCTCTCGCTTTCTCCACTTTACAATTTTTTTGTTATTATTTATCTATTCCTGAGAGTTTATCTTATTTTTTATTTGTTTATTTAAATGAAGTCGACCAGTTGCCTGCCCTTCCTTCCATTATCCGTCAACGAGACAAACTGAACAAAGTTCTGAGGTCGACCTTGTAAAGATAAGGATTCAGGTCTGTCTGCTGTTTACCTTTGCTCCTGCGCGCACTGCCCTTCTCTCCACATTTATGTGTTTGTTTGTTTGTCTATCTCATCTTTTGTGTTTTTATTTCTAATGAGGTCGACCAGTTGTCTATTTATTATTTTTTTTACTACGCATCAAGCTGCGCTGCTTGTCTTTGCTCCTGTGTGCTCGCGCACTCTCGCCTTTTCCACTTATTTTTATTTTTGATTTATTTTTGATTTATTTTGTCAATTTTAATAAAAAATACGCATCGTGCTGTGCTGTTTGTGTTTGCTTGAGTGCATTCGCGCGCTCTCGCTTTCTCCACTTTACAATTTTTTTGTTATTATTTATCTATTCCTGAGAGTTTATCTTATTTTTTATTTGTTTATTTAAATGAAGTCGACCAGTTGCCTACCCTTCCTTCCATTATCCGTCACCGAGACAAACTGAACAAAGTTCTGAGGTCGACCTTGTAAAGATAAGGATTCAGGTCTGTCTGCTGTTTACCTTTGCTCCTGCGCGCACTGTCCTTCTCTCCACATTTATGTGTTAGTTTGCTTGTCTATCTAATCTTTTGGGTTTTTATTTCTAATGAGGTCGACAAGTTGTCTATTTATTATTTTTTTTACTACGCATCAAGCTGCGCTGCTTGTCTTTGCTCCTGTGTGCTCCCGCACTCTCGCCTTTTCCACTTATTGTAATTTTTGATTTATTTTTGATTTATTTTGTCAATATAAAAAAAATACGCATCGTGCTGTGCTGTTTGTGTTTGCTTGAGTGCATTCGCGCGCTCTCGCTTTCTCCACTTTACAATTTTTTTGTTATCATTTATCTATTCCTGAGAGTTTATCTTATTTTTTATTTGTTTATTTAAATGAAGTCGACCAGTTGCCTGCCCTTCCTTCCATTATCCGTCACCGAGACAAACTGAACAAAGTTCTGAGGTCGACCTTGTAAAGATAAGGATTCAGGTCTGTCTGCTGTTTACCTTTGCTCCTGCGCGCACTGCCCTTCTCTCCACATTTATGTGTTTGTTTGTTTGTCTATCTAATCTTTTGGGTTTTTATTTCTAATGAGGTCGACCAGTTGTCTATTTATTATTTTTTTTACTACGCATCAAGCTGCGCTGCTTGTCTTTGATCCTGTGTGCTCGCACACTCTCGCCTTTTCCACTTATTGTTATTTTTGATTTATTTTTGATTTATTTTGTCAATTTAAAAAAAAATACGCATCGTGCTGTGCTGTTTGTGTTTGCTTGAGTGCATTCGCGCGCTCTCGCTTTCTCCACTTTACAATTTTTTTGTTATTATTTATCTATTCCTGAGAGTTTATCTTATTTTTTATTTGTTTATTTAAATGAATTCGACCAGTTGCCTGCCCTTCCTTCCATTTTCCGTCACCGAGACAAACTGAACAAAGATCTGAGGTCGACCTTGTAAAGATAAGGATTCAGGTCTGTCTGCTGTTTACCTTTGCTCCTGCGCGCACTGCCCTTCTCTCCACATTTATGTGTTTGTTTGTTTGTCTATCTAATCTTTTGGGTTTTTATTTCTAATGAGGTCGACCAGTTGTGTATTTATTATTTTTTTACTACGCATCAAGCTGCGCTGCTTGTCTTTGCTCCTGTGTGCTCGCGCACTCTCGCCTTTTCCACTTATTGTTATTTTTGATTTATTTTTTATTTATTTTGTCAATTTTAAAAAAAAATACGCATCGTGCTGTGCTGTTTGTGTTTGCTTGAGTGCATTCGCGCGCTCTCGCTTTCTCCACTTTACAATTTTTTTGTTATTATTTATCTATTCCTGAGAGTTTATCTTATTATTTATTTGTTTATTTAAATGAAGTCGACCAGTTGCCTGCCCTTCCTTCCATTATCCGTCAACGAGACAAACTGAACGAAGTTCTGAGGTCGACCTTGTAAAGATAAGGATTCAGGTCTGTCTGCTGTTTACCTTTGCTCCTGCGCGCACTGCCCTTCTCTCCACATTTATGTGTTTGTTTGTTTGTCTATCTAATCTTTTGGGTTTTTATTTCTAATGAGGTCGACCAGTTGTCTATTTATTATTTTCTTTACTACGCATCAAGCTGCGCTGCTTGTCTTTGCTCCTGTGTGCTCGCGCACTCTCGCCTTTTCCACTTATTTTTATTTTTGATTTATTTTTGATTTATTTTGTCAATTTAAAAAAGAATACGCATCGTGCTGTGCTGTTTGTGTTTGCTTGAGTGCATTCGCGCGCTCTCGCTTTCTCCACTTTACAATTTTTTTGTTATTATTTATCTATTCCTGAGAGTTTATCTTATTTTTTATTTGTTTATTTAAATGAAGTCGACCAGTTGCCTGCCCTTCCTTCCATTATCCGTCACCGAGACAAACTGAACAAAGTTCTGAGGTCGACCTTGTAAAGATAAGGATTCAGGTTTGTCTGCTGTTTACCTTTGCTCCTGCGCGCACTGCCCTTCTCTCCACATTTATGTGTTTGTTTGTTTGTCTATCTAATCTTTTGGGTTTTTATTTCTAATGAGGTCGACCAGTTTTCTATTTATTATTTTTTTTTACTACGCATCAAGCTGCGCTGCTTGTCTTTGCTCCTGTGTGCTCGCGCACTCTCGCCTTTTCCACTTATTGTTATTTTTGATTTATTTTTTATTTATTTTGTCAATATAAAAAAATACGCATCGTGCTGTGCTGTTTGTGTTTGCTTGAGTGCATTCGCGTGCTCTCGCTTTCTCCACTTTACAATTTTTTTGTTATTATTTATCTATTCCTGAGAGTTTATCTTATTTTTTATTTGTTTATTTAAATGAAGTCGACCAGTTGCCTGCCCTTCCTTCCATTATCCGTCACCGAGACAAACTGAACAAAGTTCTGAGGTCGACCTTGTAAAGATAAGGATTCAGGTCTGTCTGCTGTTTACCTTTGCTCCTGCGCGCACTGCCCATCTCTCCACATTTATGTGTTTGTTTGTTTGTCTATCTAATCTTTTGGGTTTTTATTTCTAATGAGGTCGACCAGTTGTCTATTTTTTTTTTTTTACTACGCATCAAGCTGCGCTGCTTGTCTTTGCTCCTGTGTGCTCGCGCACTCTCGCCTTTTCCACTTATTTTTATTTTTGATTTATTTTTGATTTATTTTGTCAATTTAAAAAAAATACGCATCGAGCTGTGCTGTTTTTGTTTGCTTGAGTGCATTCGCGCGCTCTCGCTTTCTCCACTTTACAATTTTTTTGTTATTATTTATCTATTCCTGAGAGTTTATCTTATTTTTTATTTGTTTATTTAAATGAAGTCGACCAGTTGCCTGCCCTTCCTTCCATTATCCGTCACCGAGACAAACTGAACAAAGTTCTGAGGTCGACCTTGTAAAGATAAGGATTCAGGTCTGTCTGCTGTTTACCTTTGCTCCTGCGCGCACTGCCCTTCTCTCCACATTTATGTGTTTGTTTGTTTGTCTATCTAATCTTTTGGGTTTTTATTTCTAATGAGGTCGACCAGTTGTCTATTTATTATTTTTTTTACTACGCATCAAGCTGCGCTGCTTGTCTTGGATCCTGTGTGCTCGCACACTCTCGCCTTTTCCACTTATTGTTATTTTTGATTTATTTTTGATTTATTTTGTCAATAAAAAAAATACGCATCGTGCTGTGCTGTTTGTGTTTGCTTGAGTGCATTCGCGCGCTCTCGCTTTCTCCACTTTACAATTTTTTGGTTATTATTTATCTATTCCTGAGAGTTTATCTTATTTTTTATTTGTTTATTTAAATGAAGTCGACCAGTTGCCTGCCCTTTCCTTCCATTATCCCTCACCGAGAGAAACTGAACAAAGTTCTGAGGTCGACCTTGTAAAGATAAGTATTCAGGTCTGTCTGCTTTTTACCTTTGCTCCTGCGCGCACTGCCCATCTCTCCACATTTATGTGTTTGTTTGTTTGTCTATCTAATCTTTTGGGTTTTTATTTCTAATGAGGTCGACCAGTTGTCTATTTATTATTTATTTTACTACGCATCAAGCTGCGCTGCTTGTCTTTGCTCCTGTGTGCTCGCCCACTCTCGCCTTTTCCATTTATTTTTATTTTTGATTTATTTTTGATTTATTTTGTCAATTTAAAAAAAATACGCATCGTGCTGTGCTGTTTGTGTTTGCTTGAGTGCATTCGCGCGCTCTCGCTTTCTCCACTTTACAATTTTTTGTTATTATTTATCTATTCCTTAGAGTTTATCTTATATTTTATTTGTTTATTTCAATGAAGTCGACCAGTTGCCTGCCCTTCCTTCCATTATCCGTCACCGAGACAAACTGAACAAAGTTCTGAGGTCGACCTTGTAAAGATAACGATTCAGGTCTGTCTGCTGTTTACCTTTGCTCCTGCGCGCACTGCCCTTCTCTCCACATTTATGTGTTTGTTTGTTTGTCTGTCTAATCTTTTGGGTTTTTATTTCTAATGAGGTCGACCAGTTGTCTATTTATTATTTTTTGTACTACGCATCAAGCTGCGCTGCTTGTCTTTGTTCCTGTGTGCTTGCGCACTCTCGCCTTTTCCACTTATTGTTATTTTTGATTTATTTTTGATTTATTTTGTCAATATTAAAAAAATACGCATCGTGCTGTGCTGTTTGTGTTTGCTTGAGTGCATTCGCGCGCTCTCGCTTTCTCCACTTTACAATTTTTTGGTTATTATTTATCTATTCCTGAGAGTTTATCTTATTTTTTATTTGTTTATTTAAATGAAGTCGACCAGGTGCCTGCCCTTCCTTCCATTATCCGTCACCGAGACAAACTGAACAAAGTTCTGAGGTCGACCTTGTAAAGATAAGTATTCAGGTCTGTCTGCTGTTTACCTTTGCTCCTGCGCGCACTGCCCTTCTCTCCACATTTATGTGTTTGTTTGTTTGTCTATCTAATCTTTTGGGTTTTTATTTCTAATGAGGTCGACCAGTTGTCTATTTATTATTTTCTTTACTACGCATCAAGCTGCGCTGCTTGTCTTTGCTCCTGTGTGCTCGTGCACTCTCGCCTTTTCCACTTATTTTTATTTTTGATTTATTTTTTATTTATTTTGTCAATTTAAAAAAAAATACGCATCGTGCTGTGCTGTTTGTGTTTGCTTGAGTGCATTCGCGCGCTCTCGCTTTCTCCACTTTACAATTTTTTGTTATTATTTATCTATTCCTGAGTGTTTATCTTATTTTTTATTTGTTTATTTAATTGAAGTCGACCAGTTGCCTGCCCTTCCTTCCATTATCCGTCACCGAGACAAACTGAACAAAGTTCTGAGGTCGACCTTGTAAAGATAAGGATTCAGGTCTGTCTGCTGTTTACCTTTGCTCCTGCGCGCACTGCCCTTCTCTCCACATTTATGTGTTTGTTTGTTTGTCTATCTAATCTTTTGGGTTTTTATTTCTAATGAGGTCGACCAGTTGTCTATTTATTATTTTTTTTACTACGCATCAAGATGCGCTGCTTGTCTTTGCTCCTGTGTGCTCGCGCACTCTCGCCTTTTCCACTTATTTTTATTTTTGATTTATTTTTGATTTATTTTGTCAATTTAAAAAAAAATACGCATCGTGCTGTGCTGTTTGTGTTTGCTTGAGTGCATTCGCGCGCTCTCGCTTTCTCCACTTTACAATTTTTTGTTATTATTTATCTATTCCTGAGAGTTTATCTTATTTTTTATTTGTTTATTTAAATGAATTCGACCAGTTTCCTGCCCTTCCTTCCATTATCCGTCACCGAGACAAACTGAACAAAGTTCTGAGGTCGACCTTGTAAAGATAAGGATTCAGGTCTGTCTGCTGTTTACCTTTGCTCCTGCGCGCACTGCCCTTCTCTCCACATTTATGTGTTTGTTTGTTTGTCTATCTAATCTTTTGGGTTTTTATTTCTAATGAGGTCGACCAGTTGTCTATTTATTATTTTTTTTACTACGCATCAAGCTGCGCTGCTTGTCTTTGCTCCTGTGTGCTCGCGCACTCTCGCCTTTTCCACTTATTGTTATTTTTGATTTATTTTTGATTTATTTTGTCAATATAAAAAAATACGCATCGTGCTGTGCTGTTTGTGTTTGCTTGAGTGCATTCGCGCGCTCTCGCTTTCTCCACTTTACAATTTTTTGGTTATTATTTATCTATTCCTGAGAGTTTATCTTATTTTTTATTTGTTTATTTAAATGAAGTCGACCAGTTGCCTGCCCTTCCTTCCATTATCCGTCACCGAGACAAACTGAACAAAGTTCTGAGGTCGACCTTGTAAAGATAAGTATTCAGGTCTGTCTGCTTTTTACCTTTGCTCCTGCGCGCATGCCCATCTCTCCACATTTATGTGTTTGTTTGTTTGTCTATCTAATCTTTTGGGTTTTTATTTCTAATGAGGTCGACCAGTTGTCTATTTATTATTTTTTTTACTACGCATCAAGCTGCGCTGCTTGTCTTTGCTCCTGTGTGCTCGCGCACTCTCGCTTTTTCCACTTATTGTTATTTTTGATTTATTTTTGATTTATTTTGTCAATATAAAAAATACGCATCGTGCTGTGCTGTTTGTGTTTGCTTGAGTGCATTCGCGCGCTCTCGCTTTCTCCACTTTACAATTTTTTGGTTATTATTTATCTATTCCTGAGAGTTTATCTTATTTTTTATTTGTTTATTTAAATGAAGTCGACCAGTTGCCTGCCAATCCTTCCATTATCCCTCACCGAGAGAAACTGAACAAAGTTCTGAGGTCGACCTTGTAAAGATAAGTATTCAGGTCTGTCTGCTTTTTACCTTTGCTCCTGCGCGCACTGCACATCTCTCCACATTTATGTGTTTGTTTGTTTGTCTATCTAATCTTTTGGGTTTTTATTTCTAATGAGGTCGACCAGTTGTCTATTTATTATTTATTTTACTACGCATCAAGCTGCGCTGCTTGACTTTGCTCCTGTGTGCTCGCGCACTCTCGCCTTTTCCATTTATTTTTATTTTTGATTTATTTTTGATTTATTTTGTCAATTTAAAAAAAATACGCATCGTGCTGTGCTGTTTGTGTTTGCTTGAGTGCATTGGCGCGCTCTCGCTTTCTCCACTTTACAATTTTTTTGTTATTATTTATCTATTCCTGAGAGTTTATCTTATTTTTTATTTGTTTATTTAAATGAAGTAGACCAGTTGCCTGCCCTTCCTTCCATTATCCGTCACCGAGACAAACTGAACAAAGTTCTGAGGTCGACCTTGTAAAGATAAGGATTCAGGACTGTCTGCTGTTTACCTTTGCTCCTGCGCGCACTGCCCTTCTCTCCACATTTATGTGTTTGTTTGTTTGTCTATCTAATCTTTTGGGTTTTTATTTCTAATCAGGTCGACCAGTTGTCTATTTATTATTTTTTTTACTACGCATCAAGCTGCGCTGCTTGTCTTTGCTCCTGTGTGCTCGCGCACTCTCGCCTTTTCCACTTATTTTTATTTTTGATTTATTTTTGATTTATTTTGTCAATTTAAAAAAAATACGCATCGTGCTGTGCTGTTTGTGTTTGCTTGAGTGCATTCGCGCGCTCTCGCTTTCTCCACTTTACAATTTTTTGTTATTATTTATCTATTCCTGAGAGTTTATCTTATTTTTTATTTGTTTATTTAAATGAAGTCGACCAGGTGCCTGCCCTTCCTTCCATTATCCGTCACCGAGACAAACTGAACAAAGTTCTGAGGTCGACCTTGTAAAGATAAGTATTCAGGTCTGTCTGCTGTTTACCTTTGCTCCTGCGCGCACTGCCCTTCTCTCCACATTTATGTGTTTGTTTGTTTGTCTATCTAATCTTTTGGGTTTTTATTTCTAATGAGGTCGACCAGTTGTCTATTTATTATTTTTTTTACTACGCATCAAGCTGCGCTGCTTGTCTTTGCTCCTGTGTGCTCGCGCACTCTCGCTTTTTCCACTTATTGTTATTTTTGATTTATTTTTGATTTATTTTGTCAATATAAAAAAAATACGCATCTGCTCTGCTGTTTGTGTTTGCTTGAGTGCATTCGCGCGCTCTCGCTTTCTCCACTTTACAATTTTTTGGTTATTATTTATCTATTCCTGAGAGTTTATCTTATTTTTTATTTGTTTATTTAAATGAAGTCGACCAGTTGCCTGCCATTCCTTCCATTATCCCTCACCGAGAGAAACTGAACAAAGTTCTGAGGTCGACCTTGTAAAGATAAGTATTCAGGTCTGTCTGCTTTTTACCTTTGCTCCTGCGCGCACTGCCCATCTCTCCACATTTATGTGTTTGTTTGTTTGTCTATCTAATCTTTTGGGTTTTTATTTCTAATGAGGTCGACCAGTTGTCTATTTATTATTTATTTTACTACGCATCAAGCTGCGCTGCTTGTCTTTGCTCCTGTGTGCTCGCGCACTCTCGCCTTTTCCATTTATTTTTATTTTTGATTTATTTTTGATTTATTTTGTCAATTTAAAAAAAATACGCATCGTGCTGTGCTGTTTGTGTTTGCTTGAGTGCATTGGCGCGATCTCGCTTTCTCCACTTTACAATTTTTTTGTTATTATTTATCTATTCCTGAGAGTTTATCTTATTTTTTATTTGTTTATTTAAATGAAGTCGACCAGTTGCCTGCCCTTCCTTCCATTATCCGTCACCGAGACAAACTGAACAAAGTTCTGAGGTCGACCTTGTAAAGATAAGGATTCAGGTCTGTCTGCTGTTTACCTTTGCTCCTGCGCGCACTGCCCTTCTCTCCACATTTATGTGTTTGTTTGTTTGTCTATCTAATCTTTTGGGTTTTTATTTCTAATCAGGTCGACCAGTTGTCTATTTATTATTTTTTTTACTACGCATCAAGCTGCGCTGCTTGTCTTGCTCCTGTGTGCTCGCGCACTCTCGCCTTTTCCACTTATTTTTATTTTTGATTTATTTTTGATTTATTTTGTCAATTTAAAAAAAATACGCATCGTGCTGTGCTGTTTGTGTTTGCTTGAGTGCATTCGCGCGCTCTCGCTTTCTCCACTTTACAATTTTTTGTTATTATTTATCTATTCCTTAGAGTTTATCTTATATTTTATTTGTTTATTTCAATGAAGTCGACCAGTTGCCTGCCCTTCCTTCCATTATCCGTCACCGAGACAAACTGAACAAAGTTCTGAGGTCGACCTTGTAAAGATAAGGATTCAGGTCTGTCTGCTGTTTACCTTTGCTCCTGCGCGCACTGCCCTTCTCTCCACATTTATGTGTTTGTTTGTTTGTCTGTCTAATCTTTTGGGTTTTTATTTCTAATGAGGTCGACCAGTTGTCTATTTATTATTTTTTTTACTACGCATCAAGCTGCGCTGCTTGTCTTTGCTCCTGTGTGCTCGCGCACTCTCGCCTTTTCCACTTATTGTTATTTTTGATTTATTTTTGATTTATTTTGTCAATATAAAAAAATACGCATCGTGCTGTGCTGTTTGTGTTTGCTTGAGTGCATTCGCGCGCTCTCGCTTTCTCCACTTTACAATTTTTTGGTTATTATTTATCTATTCCTGAGAGTTTATCTTATTTTTTATTTGTTTATTTAAATGAAGTCGACCAGGTGCCTGCCCTTCCTTCCATTATTCGTCACCGAGACAAACTGAACAAAGTTCTGAGGTCGACCTTGTAAAGATAAGTATTCAGGTCTGTCTGCTTTTTACCTTTGCTCCTGCGCGCAATGCCCATCTCTCCACATTTATGTGTTTGTTTGTTTGTCTATCTAATCTTTTGGGTTTTTATTTCTAATGAGGTCGACCAGTTGTCTATTTATTATTTATTTTACTACGCATCAAGCTGCGCTGCTTGTCTTTGCTCCTGTGTGCTCGCGCACTCTCGCCTTTTCCATTTATTTTTATTTTTGATTTATTTTTGATTTATTTTGTCAATTTAAAAAAAATACGCATCGTGCTGTGCTGTTTGTGTTTGCTTGAGTGCATTGGCGCGCTCTCGCTTTCTCCACTTTACAATTTTTTTGTTATTATTTATCTATTCCTGAGAGTTTATCTTATTTTTTATTTGTTTATTTAAATGAAGTCGACCAGTTGCCTGCCCTTAATTCCATTATCCGTCACCGAGACAAACTGAACAAAGTTCTGAGGTCGACCTTGTAAAGATAAGGATTCAGGTCTGTCTGCTGTTTACCTTTGCTCCTGCGCGCACTGCCCTTCTCTCCACATTTATGTGTTTGTTTGTTTGTCTATCTAATCTTTTGGGTTTTTATTTCTAATGAGGTCGACCAGTTGTCTATTTATTATTTTTTTTACTACGCATCAAGATGCGCTGCTTGTCTTTGCTCCTGTGTGCTCGCGCACTCTCGCCTTTTCCACTTATTTTTATTTTTGATTTATTTTTGATTTATTTTGTCAATTTAAAAAAAAATACGCATCGTGCTGTGCTGTTTGTGTTTGCTTGAGTGCATTCGCGCGCTCTCGCTTTCTCCACTTTACAATTTTTTGTTATTATTTATCTATTCCTGAGAGTTTATCTTATATTTTATTTGTTTATTTAAATGAAGTCGACCAGTTTCCTGCCCTTCCTTCCATTATCCGTCACCGAGACAAACTGAACAAAGTTCTGAGGTCGACCTTGTAAAGATAAGGATTCAGGTCTGTCTGCTGTTTACCTTTGCTCCTGCGCGCACTGCCCTTCTCTCCACATTTATGTGTTTGTTTGTTTGTCTATCTAATCTTTTGGGTTTTTATTTCTAATGAGGTCGACCAGTTGTCTATTTATTATTTTTTTTACTACGCATGAAGCTGCGCTGCTTGTCTTTGCTCCTGTGTGCTCGCGCACTCTCGCCTTTTCCACTTATTGTTATTTTTGATTTATTTTTGATTTATTTTGTCAATATAAAAAAAATACGCATCGTGCTGTGCTGTTTGTGTTTGCTTGAGTGCATTCGCGCGCTCTCGCTTTCTCCACTTTACAATTTTTTGGTTATTATTTATCTATTCCTGAGAGTTTATCTTATTTTTTATTTGTTTATTTAAATGAAGTCGACCAGTTGCCTGCCCTTCCTTCCATTATCCGTCACCGAGACAAACTGAACAAAGTTCTGAGGTCGACCTTGTAAAGATAAGTATTCAGGTCTGTCTGCTTTTTCCCTTTGCTCCTGCGCGCAATGCCCATCTCTCCACATTTATGTGTTTGTTTGTTTGTCTATCTAATCTTTTGGGTTTTTATTTCTAATGAGGTTGACCAGTTGTCTATTTATTATTTTTTTTACTACGCATCAAGCTGCGCTGCTTGTCTTTGCTCCTGTGTGCTCGCGCACTCTCGCCTTTTCCACTTAATGTTATTTTTGATTTATTTTTGATTTATTTTGTCAATATAAAAAAATACGCATCGTGCTGTGCTATTTGTGTTTGCTTGAGTGCTTTCGCGCGCTCTCGCTTTCTCCACTTTACAATTTTTTTGTTATTATTTATCTATTCCTGAGAGTTTACTTATTTTTTATTTGTTTATTTAAATGAAGTCGACCAGTTTCCTCCCTTCCTTCCATTATCCGTCACCGAGACAAACTGAACAAAGTTCTGAGGTCGACCTTGTAAAGATAAGGATTCAGGTCTGTCTGCTGTTTACCTTTGCTCCTGCGCGCACTGCCCTTCTCTCCACATTTATGTATTTGTTTGTTTGTCTATCTAATCTTTTGGGTTTTTATTTCTAATGAGGTCGACCAGTTGTCTATTTATTATTTTTTTTACTACGCATCAAGCTGCGCTGCTTGTCTTTGCTCCTGTGTGCTCGCGCACTCTCGCCTTTTCCACTTATTGTTATTTTTGATTTATTTTGTCAATATAAAAAAAATACGCATCGTGCTGTGCTGTTTGTGTTTGCTTGAGTGCATTCGCGCGCTCTTGCTTTCTGCACTTTACAATTTTTTTGTTATTATTTATCTATTCCTGAGAGTTTATCTTATTTTTTATTTGTTTATTTAAATGAAGTCGACCAGTTGCCTGCCCTTCCTTCCATTATCCGTCACCGAGACAAACTGAAGAAAGTTCTGAGGTCGACCTTTTAAAGATAAGGATTCAGGTCTGTCTGCTGTTTACCTTTGCTCCTGCGCGCACTGCCCTTCTCTCCACATTTATGTGTTTGTTTGTTTGTCTATCTAATCTTTTGGGTTTTTATTTCTAATGAGGTCGACCAGTTGTCTATTTATTATTTTTTTTACTACGCATCAAGCTGCGCTGCTTGTCTTTGCTCCTGTGTGCTGGCGCACTCTCGCCTTTTCCACTAATTTTTATTTTTGATTTATTTTTATTTATTTTGTCAATTTAAAAAAAATACGCATCGTGCTGTGCTGTTTGTGTTTTCTTGAGTGCATTCGCGCGCTCTCGCTTTCTCCACTTTATAATTTTTTTGTTATTATTTATCTATTCCTGTGAGTTTATCTTATTTTTTATTTGTTTATTTAAATGAAGTCGACCAGTTTCCTCCCTTCCTTCCATTATCCGTCACCGAGACAAAATGAACAAAGTTCTGAGGTCGACCTTGTAAAGATAAGGATTCAGGTCTGTCTGCTGTTTACCTTTGCTCCTGCGCGCACTGCCCTTCTCTCCACATTTATGTGTTTGTTTGTTTGTCTATCTAATCTTTTGGGTTTTTATTTCTAATGAGGTCGACCAGTTGTCTATTTATTATTTTTTTTACTACGCATCAAGCTGCGCTGCTTGTCTTTGCTCCTGTGTGCTCGCGCACTCTCCCCTTTTCCACTTATTGTTATTTTTTATTTATTTTTGATTTATTTTGTCAATATAAAAAAAATACGCATCGTGCTGTGCTGTTTGTGTTTGCTTGAGTGCATTCGCGCGCTCTCGCTTTGTGCACTTTACAATTTTTTTTTATTATTTATCTATTCCTGAGAGTTTATCTTATTTTTTATTTGTTTATTAAATGAAGTCGACCAGTTTCCTCCCTTCCTTACATTATCCGTCACCGAGAAAAACTGAACAAAGTTCTGAGGTCGACCTTGTAAAGATAAGGATTCAGGTCTGTCTGCTGTTTACCTTTGCTCCTGCGCGCACTGCCCTTCTCTCCACATTTATGTGTTTGTTTGTTTGTCTATCTAATCTTTTGGGTTTTTATTTCTAATGAGGTCGACCAGTTGTCTATTTATTATTTTTTTTACTACGCATCAAGCTGCGCTGCTTGTCTTTGCTCCTGTGTGCTCGCGCAATCTCGCCTTTTCCACTTATTTTTATTTTTGATTTATTTTTGATTTATTTTGTTAATTTAAAAAAAAATTCGCATCGTGCTGTGCTGTTTGTGTTTGCTTGAGTGCATTTTCGCACTCTCGCTTTCTCCACTTTACAATTTTTTTGGTTATTATTTATCTATTCCTGAGAGTTTATCTTATTTTTTATTTGTTTACTTAAATGAAGTCGACCAGTTGCCTGCCCTTCCTTCCATTATCCGTAACCGAGACAAACTGAACAAAGTTCTGAGGTCGACCTTGTAAAGATAAGGATTCAGGTCTGTCTGCTGTTTACCTTTGCTCCTGCGCGCACTGCCCTTCTCTCCACATTTATGTGTTTGTTTGTTTGTCTATCTAATCTTTTGGGTATTTATTTCTAATGAGGTCCACCAATTGTCTATTTATTATTTTTTTTACTACGCATCAAGCTGCGCTGCTTGTCTTTGCTCCTGTGTGCTCTCGCACTCTCGCCTTTTCCACTTATTTTTATTTTTGATTTATTTTGTCAATTTAAAAAAAAAATTACGCATCGTGCTGTGCTGTTTGTGTTTGCTTGAGTGCATTCGCGCGCTCTCGCTTTCTCCACTTTACAATTTTTTTGTTATTATTTATCTATTCCTGAGAGTTTACTTATTTTTTATTTGTTTATTTAAATGAAGTCGACCAGTTTTCTCCCTTCGTTCCATTATCCGTCACCGAGACAAACTGAACAAAGTTCTGAGGTCGACCTTGTAAAGATAAGGATTCAGGTCTGTCTGCTGTTTACCTTTGCTCCTGCGCGCACTGCCCTTCTCTCCACATTTATGTATTTGTTTGTTTGTCTATCTAATCTTTTGGGTTTTTATTTCTAATGAGGTCGACCAGTTGTCTATTTATTATTTTTTTTACTACGCATCAAGCTGCGCTGCTTGTCTTTGCTCCTGTGTGCTCGCGCACTCTCGCCTTTTCCACTTATTTTTGATTTATTTTTGATTTATTTTGTCAATATAAAAAAAAATACGCATCGTGCTGTGCTGTTTGTGTTTGCTTGAGTGCATTGCGCGCTCTCGCTTTCTGCACTTTACAATTTTTTTGTTATTATTTATCTATTCCTGAGAGTTTATCTTATTTTTTATTTGTTTATTTAAATGAAGTCGACCAGTTGCCTGCCCTTCCTTCCATTATCCGTCACCGAGACAAACTGAACAAAGTTCTGAGGTCGACCTTGTAAAGATAAGGATTCAGGTCTGTCTGCTGTTTACCTTTGCTCCTGCGCGCACTGCCCTTCTCTCCACATTTATGTGTTTGTTTGTTTGTCTATCTAATCTTTTGGGTTTTTATTTCTAATGAGGTCGACCAGTTGTCTATTTATTATTTTTTTTACTACGCATCAAGCTGCGCTGCTTGTCTTTGCTCCTGTGTGCTGGCGCACTCTCGCCTTTTCCACTAATTTTTATTTTTGACTTATTTTTGATTTATTTTGTCAATTTAAAAAAAAATACGCATCGTGCTGTGCTGTTTGTGTTTTCTTGAGTGCATTCGCGCGCTCTCGCTTTCTCCACTTTATAATTTTTTTGTTATTATTTATCTATTCCTGTGAGTTTATCTTATTTTTTATTTGTTTATTTAAATGAAGTCGACCAGTTGCCTCCCTTCCTTCCATTATCCGTCACCGAGACAAACTGAACAAAGTTCTGAGGTCGACCTTGTAAAGATAAGGATTCAGGTCTGTCTGCTGTTTACCTTTGCTCCTGCGCGCACTGCCCTTCTCTCCACATTTATGTGTTTGTTTGTTTGTCTATCTAATCTTTTGGGTTTTTATTTCTAATGAGGTCGACCAGTTGTCTATTTATTATTTTTTTTACTACGCATCAAGCTGCGCTGCTTGTCTTTGCTCCTGTGTGCTGGCGCACTCTCCCTTTTCCACTTATTTTTATTTTTGATTTATTTTTATTTATTTTGTCAATTTAAAAAAAAATACGCATCGTGCTGTGCTGTTTGTGTTTGCTTGAGTGCATTCGCGCGCTCTCGCTTTCTCCACTTTACAATTTTTTTGTTATTTTTATCTATTCCTGAGAGTTTATCTTATTTTTTATTTGTTTATTTAAATGAAGTCGACCAGTTTCCTCCCTTCCTTCCATTATCCGTCACCGAGACAAACTGAACAAAGTTCTGAGGTCGACCTTGTAAAGATAAGGATTCAGGTCTGTCTGCTGTTTACCTTTGCTCCTGCGCGCACGGCCCTTCTCTCCACATTTATGTGTTTGTTTGTTTGTCTATCTAATCTTTTGGGTTTTTATTTCTAATGAGGTCGACCAGTTGTCTATTTATTATTTTTTTTACTACGCATCAAGCTGCGCTGCTTGTCTTTGCTCCTGTGTGCTCGCGCACTCTCGCCTTTTCCACTTATTGTTATTTTTGATTTATTTTTGATTTATTTTGTCAATATAAAAAAAATACGCATCGTGCTGTGCTGTTTGTGTTTGCTTGAGTGCATTCGCGCTCTCTCGCTTTGTGCACTTTACAATTTTTTTGTTATTATTTATCTATTCCTGAGAGTTTATCTTATTTTTTATTTGTTTATTTAAATGAAGTCGACCAGTTTCCTCCCTTCCTTCCATTATCCGTCACCGAGACAAACTGAACAAAGTTCTGAGGTCGACCTTGTAAAGATAAGGATTCAGGTCTGTCTGCTGTTTACCTTTGCTCCTGCGCGCACTGCCCTTCTCTCCACATTTATGTGTTTGTTTGTTTGTCTATCTAATCTTTTGGGTTTTTATTTCTAATGAGGTCGACCAGTTGTCTATTTATTATTTTTTTTACTACGCATCAAGCTGCCCTGCTTGTCTTTGCTCCTGTGTGCTCGCGCACTCTCGCCTTTTCCACTTATTTTTATTTTTGATTTATTTTGTCAATTTAAAAAAAAATTCGCATCGTGCTGTGCTGTTTGTGTTTTCTTGAGTGCATTTGCGCGCTCTCGCATTCTCCACTTTACAATTTTTTTGTTATTATTTATCTATTCCTGAGAGTTTATCATATTTTTTATTTGTTTATTTAAATGAAGTCGACCAGTTGCCTGCCCTTCCTTCCATTATCCGTCACCGAGAAAAACTGAACAAAGTTCTGAGGTCGACCTTGTAAAGATAAGTATTCAGGTCTGTCTGCTGTTTACATTTGCTCCTGCGCGCATTGCCCATCTCGGCACATTTATGTGTTTGTTTGTTTGTCTATCTAATCTTTTGGGTTTTTATTTCTAATGAGGTCGACCAGTTGTCTATTTATTATTTTTTTTACTACGCATCAAGCTGCGCTTCTTGTCTTTGCTCCTGTGTGCTCGCGCACTCTCACCTTTTCCACTTATTTTTATTTTTGATTTATTTTTTATTTATTTTGTCAATTTAAAAAAAAATACGCATCGTGCTGTGCTGTTTGTGTTTGCTTGAGTGCATTCGCGCGCTCTCGCTTTCTCCACTTTACAATTTTTTTGTTATTATTTATCTATTCCTGGAGTTTATCTTATTTTTTATTTGTTTATTTAAATGAAGTCGACCAGTTGCCTGCCCTTCCTTCCATTATCCGTCACCGAGACAAACTGAACAAAGTTCTGAGGTCGACCTTGTAAAGATAAGGATTCAGGTCTGTCTGCTGTTTACCTTTGCTCCTGCCCGCATTGCCCTTCTCTCCACATTTATGTGTTTGTTTGTTTGTCTATCTAATCTTTTGGGTTTTTATTTCTAATGAGGTCGACCAGTTGTCTATTTATTATTTTCTTTACTACGCATCAAGCTGCGCTGCTTGTCTTTGCTCCTGTGTGCTCGCGCACTCTCGCCTTTTCCACTTATTGTTATTTTTTATTTATTTTTGATTTATTTTGTCAATATAAAAAAAATACGCATCGTGCTGTGCTGTTTGTGTTTGCTTGAGTGCATTCGCGCGCTCTCGCTTTCTCCACTTTACAATTTTTTTGTTATTATTTATCTATTCCTGAGAGTTTATCTTATTTTTTATTTGTTTATTTAAATGAAGTCGACCAGTTGCCTGCCCTTCCTTCCATTATCCGTCACCGAGACAAACTGAACAACGTTCTGAGGTCGACCTTGTAAAGATAAGGATTCAGGTCTGTCTGCTGTTTACCTTTGCTCCGGCGCGCACTGCCCTTCTCTCCACATTTATGTATTTGTTTGTTTGTCTATCTAATCTTTTGGGTTTTTATTTCTAATGAGGTCGACCAGTTGTCTATTTATTATTTTTTTTACTACGCATCAAGCTGCGCTGCTTGTCTTTGCTCCTGTGTGCTCGCGCACTCTCGCCTTTTCCACTTATTGTTATTTTTGATTTATTTTTGATTTATTTTGTCAATTTAAAAAAAAATACGCATCGTGCTGTGCTGTTTGTGTTTGCTTGAGTGCATTCGCGCGCTCTCACTTTCTCCACTTTACATTTTTTTTGTTATTATTTATCTATTCCTGAGTGTTTATCTTATTTTTTATTTGTTTATTTAAATGAAGTCGACCAGTTGCCTGCCCTTCCTTCCATTATCCATCACCGAGACAAACTGAACAAAGTTCTGAGGTCGACCTTGTAAAGATAAGGATTCAGGTCTGTCTGCTGTTTACCTTTGCTCCTGCGCGCACTGCCCTTCTCTCCACATTTATGTGTTTGTTTGTTTGTCTATCTAATCTTTTGGGTTTTTACTTCTAATGAGGTCGACCAGTTGTCTATTTATTATTTTTTTTACTACGCATCAAGATGCGCTGCTTGTCTTTGCTCCTGTGTGCTCGCGCACTCTCGCCTTTTCCACTTAATTTTATTTTTGATTTATTTTTGATTTATTTTGTCAATTTAAAAAAAAATACGCATCGTGCTGTGCTGTTTGTGTTTGCTTGAGTGCATTCGCGCGCACTCGCTTTCTCCACTTTACAATTTTTTGTTATTATTTATCTATTCCTGAGAGTTTATCTTATATTTTATTTGTTTATTTAAATGAAGTCGACCAGTTTCCTGCCCTTCCTTCCATTATCCGTCACCGAGACAAAGTGAACAAAGTTCTGAGGTCGACCTTGTAAAGATAAGGATTCAGGTCTGTCTGCTGTTTACCTTTGCTCCTGCGCGCACTGCCCTTCTCTCCACATTTATGTGTTTGTTTGTTTGTCTATCTAATCTTTTGGGTTTTTATTTCTAATGAGGTCGACCAGTTGTCTATTTATTATTTTTTTTACTACGCATCAAGCTGCGCTGCTTGTCTTTGCTCCCGTGTGCTCGCGCACTCTCGCCTTTTCCACTTAATGTTATTTTTGATTTATTTTTGATTTATTTTGTCAATATAAAAAAATACGCATCGTGCTGTGCTGTTTGTGTTTGCTTGAGTGCATTCGCGCGCTCTCGCTTTCTCCACTTTACAATTTTTTTGTTATTATTTATCTATTCCTGAGAGTTTATCTTATTTTTTATTTGTTTATTTAAATGAAGTCGACCAGTTGCCTGCCCTTCCTTCCATTATCCGTCACCGAGACAAACTGAACAAAGTTCTGAGGTCGACCTTGTAAAGATAAGGATTCAGGTCTGTCTGCTGTTTACCTTTGCTCCTGCGCCCACTGCCCTTCTCTCCCCATTTATGTGTTTGTTTGTTTTTCTATCTAATCTTTTGGGTTTTTATTTCTAATGATGTTGACCAGTTGTCTATTTATTATTTTTTTACTACGCACCAACTGCGCTGCTTGTCTTTGCTCCTGTGTACTCGTGCACTCTCGCCTTTTCCACTTATTTTTATTTTTGATTTATTTTTGATTTATTTTGTCAATTTAAAAAAAAATCCGCATCGCGCTGTGCTGTTTGTGTTTGCTTGAGTGCATTCGCGCGCTCTCGCTTTCTCCACTTTACAATTTTTTTGTTATTATTTATCTATTCCTGAGAGTTTATCTTATTTTTTATTTGTTTATTTAAATGAAGTCGACCAGTTGCCTGCCCTTCCTTCCATTATCCGTCACCGAGACAAACTGAACAAAGTTCTGAGGTCGACCTTGTAAAGATAAGGATTCAGGTCTGTCTGCTGTTTACCTTTGCTCCTGCGCGCACTGCCCTTCTCTCCACATTTATGTGTTTGTTTGTTTGTCTATCTAATCTTTTGGGTTTTTATTTCTAATGAGGTCGACCAGTTGTCTATTTATTATTTTTTTTACTACGCATCAAGCTGCACTGCTTGTCTTTGCTCCTGTGTGCTCGCGCACTCTCGCCTTTTCCACTTATTTTTATTTTTGATTTATTTTTGATTTATTTTGTCAATTTTAAAAAAAAATACGCATCGTGCTGTGCTGTTTGTGTTTGCTTGAGTGCATTCGCGCGCTCTCGCTTTGTGCACTTTACAATTTTTTTGTTATTATTTATCTATTCCTGAGAGTTTACTTATTTTTTATTTGTTTATTTTAATGAAGTCGACCAGTTTCCTCCCTTCCTTCCATTATCCGTCACCGAGACAAACTGAACAAAGTTCTGAGGTCGACCTTGTAAAGATAAGGATTCAGGTCTGTCTGCTGTTTACCTTTGCTCCTGCGCGCACTGCCCTTCTCTCCACATTTATGTATTTGTTTGTTTGTCTATCTAATCTTTTGGGTTTTTATTTCTAATGAGGTCGACCAGTTGTCTATTTATTATTTTTTTTACTACGCATCAAGCTGTGCTGCTTGTCTTTGCTCCTGTGTGCTCGCGCACTCTCGCCTTTTCCACTTATTGTTATTTTTTATTTATTTTGTCAATATAAAAAAAATACGCATCGTGCTGTGCTGTTTGTGTTTGCTTGAGTGCATTCGCGCGCTCTTGCTTTCTGCACTTTACAATTTTTTTGTTATTATTTATCTATTCCTGAGAGTTTATCTTATTTTTTATTTGTTTATTTAAATGAAGTCGACCAGTTGCCTGCCCTTCCTTCCATTATCCGTCACCGAGACAAACTGAAGAAAGTTCTGAGGTCGACCTTTTAAAGATAAGGATTCAGGTCTGTCTGCTGTTTACCTTTGCTCCTGCGCGCACTGCCCTTCTCTCCACATTTATGTGTTTGTTTGTTTGTCTATCTAATCTTTTGGGTTTTTATTTCTAATGAGGTCGACCAGTTGTCTATTTATTATTTTTTTTACTACGCATCAAGCTGCGCTGCTTGTCTTTGCTCCTCTGTGCTGGCGCACTCTCGCCTTTTCCACTAATTTTTATTTTTGATTTATTTTTATTTATTTTGTCAATTTAAAAAAAAATACGCATCGTGCTGTGCTGTTTGTGTTTTCTTGAGTGCATTCGCGCGCTCTCGCTTTCTCCACTTTATAATTTTTTTGTTATTATTTATCTATTCCTGTGAGTTTATCTTATTTTTTATTTGTTTATTTAAATGAAGTCGACCAGTTTCCTCCCTTCCTTCCATTATCCGTCACCGAGACAAACTGAACAAAGTTCTGAGGTCGACCTTGTAAAGATAAGGATTCAGGTCTGTCTGCTGTTTACCTTTGCTCCTGCGCGCACTGCCCTTCTCTCCACATTTATGTGTTTGTTTGTTTGTCTATCTAATCTTTTGGGTTTTTATTTCTAATGAGGTCGACCAGTTGTCTATTTATTATTTTTTTTACTACGCATCAAGCTGCGCTGCTTGTCTTTGCTCCTGTGTGCTCGCGCACTCTCGCCTTTTCCACTTATTGTTATTTTTGATTTATTTTGTCAATATAAAAAAAAATACGCATCGTGCTGTGCTGTTTGTGTTTGCTTGAGTGCATTTGCGCGCTCT